>NC_056733.1:1037460633-1037680633 GCF_019279795.1 Protopterus annectens
AGGAGAGACTACTGTCCACCTGTGTCCCAAGGTCTCATCACATTTGCGGCATTAAGTAGACTACCAGCTATGTGGTAGTTCATGGGTACAGAGTTTTTACCAAAGGAGATGACAATACACTTTTTGGCATTGAGCTTCAGGCCATGGCTTTTACACCAGGCATCTGTCTCAGTGAGGCCCTTTTTTAGTATGTCCACATCGTTAGGAGTTTCGATTATGGCTCCTAGTTTGCAGTCATCTGCAAACATTGTTAGCCAAAGACCTTCTATATTAGCCTGTACTTCAGAGAAGTAGACACCAAACAGGAGAGGACCCGGGACTGAACCCTGTGGTACTCCACTTGTCACTGGTCTGAAGTCGGATTTGTAGTCTGCTACTTTCACAGTGTGGGTTCTGTCCATGAGCCAGTTGGCAACCCATCTTGTGACATAGGGATTTATACCTAGTTTAGTGAGCTTATCTATAATTCCAGAGTGGGGGATGGTGTTCAAAGCCTTAGCGAGATCTAGATAAGCTGTGTGAACCACCTTACCCTCATCTATGGCTTTGGTGACTGCTTCAAAGAAGTCAATCAGGTTTAGGAGACAAGATCTGCCTTTTACAAATCCAAACTGGGTAGGGTCCAGAGTTTGGAGATTACCAATGTCTTTGCTTATGAGTTCCATGATGATACATTCCATGGCCTTGCAGACCAGGCTCGTCAGGCTAATGGGGCATTAGTTCCCGGGTTCCGTCGTGGCTCCCCCTTTGTGGAGTGGGATAACCATCACGGTGCGCCATTCAGTGGGCACAAAGCCTGAGGTGAGGCTATGACTGAACATGGTACTTAGGTAGGGTGCCAGTTCATTCTGTAGTTTGTGTAGAACGCAGCCTGGGATATTGTCAGGACCCATGGTTGCTGTGTTCTTGGCTTTGGAGAGTGTGTTTTTACCTGTGTAGCCGTGATTACAGGAACTTTGTATTCTTCCGGTATAGAGATGGGCCCTCTACGGGGTGAAAGGGGGGTAAAGTTAGCACTGAACCTATCTGCCAGGATGTTGGCAATATCAGTTGGTTCTGTATATTTAGTGCCATTGTGCTGTAATTCAGAGCAGATCTGAGTGTTGCCATTGAGATTCTTAACATGGCTATAGAATGCTTTGTGGTTGTCTTTAGAGTCAGTGGCAATTTTGTTTTCGTAACTAGCTTTGGAGGATTTTATGAGAGATCTCAGCTTCTTACTGAGGTTGACCAGTGAGTTCCTCCAGTCATGGGATTTTACTCTTTTTTGCAACAGTTCTTTCTTCTGTTGTAGAGTTTGTTTATGGCAGAGGACCAGAAGATTGGATTCCTTTTTTTGGAGGATAGCATCTTGGTTCTATTAGGGATAGCATGATCCATGCACTCGTGTAAGTGCTTATAAAGTGCATTTGTGTAGGATTCAGCAGTCGTACCTCTATTGTCCATCTGCATGGGTGTCATGAAGTTTGCCGCTTCTGTCTTAAGAAGTGTGAAGTTGGCTTTGGAGAAGTTTTTTATGGTGGTTTCCGTAATTGGGGGTGGGGGCAGGATGTGGATGTCTAGGGCAATTAGCTTGTGGTCAGATCTGACCAACGAGGAACTGACCTCTGGTATGGAACACTGGTTGCCCATGTTGGTAAAGACCAGGTCTAGGATATTGCTGCCCCTGGTGGGGGTGTGAATAAGTTGATCTAAGGCGATGGAATTTATGAATTCCAGAAAATATTGAGCAAAAGAGTTGGTACATGAGTAGTTTTCCCAGTTTTAATGGTGGGGTAGTTGAAATCGCCCATTATTAGGGTGTTAGGTTGTACCCTAATACTTTCCAGTGTATCAAGAAATGAGGAGTGGGAATCCTGGGGCATGGTGGGGGGGTCTGTAGCAAGCTACAATTTGGATTGCGGTCTTGCCCAGAGTTAGTTGCACTTGGATAATCTCGGATGCATTATGCTGTGCAACTAGCCTGGAGGTGTGGATATCCTTAATGAATATGCACACGCCTCCACCTTTAGTGCTTCGTTCCGGGTTAGGTGGCCGAAAGGTGTGGTATGAATTATAGCCTGGTAATGCAGGGGTGCTCTCTGGAGCTTTGAACCATGTACCTGTTACGGTGGTGAATTTGTCATTTGAACCTTGCCTAAAAAAGGCACTATAGGGGTGGCAAGAGCCTTAGCCAGTATCCGGAATCCCAAGGGCGACAGGTGCAAGCCATCTCTGGCAAAGCATCATGGTCTGTCGATCATGTCTTCCCAGGCAGACAAATACTGGATCCCCTTAGAATGACACCAGAAGCTTAGCCAATTGTTGAAGTCAGTCATTTTGTCCTTGTACTGTGGCATCATTATGGGTGATGGCAAGATGCTATTCAGGGCCAGGGTCATACCTGCCTGGGCTACAAGATCGGAGAGCTCCTCCTTGTCTCTTTTCATGTAGTCCAGGGAGGTACATCTCAGGTCATTCACACCAACATGGACAATGACAGTGTCATGTTTGTACTTGTGGAGTGAACTGAGTGCGTGCATTATGTGGCGGATCCTGGCACCTGACAGGCAGCTGACAGTAACATTCTCTTTGTTTAGCCTGGTGAATGGAACATCAGTGTGCCTGACTATAGCGTCATCTTTGACTAAAGTGTTGGGTACATTGTTATGCCTTATGGGCTGTGGTTGAGTGGCACACTGAGTTTGTAGGCTGTGTGTCATTTGGGTTGTGTTGGGGGGTGGAGTTTGCTTGCATTTTTGCTTTGGAGGTCCCTGATGCTTGGGCAGGTTTTTATTGAGAGCCTCCGCAAATGTAGGTGTGTGTTTTGTGTTTCTATGTGTGTGTTTTGGTGGTGTAGGTTTTGAGGGACTATGTGAGGAGTGTGATGTGGGGCAAGTGTTTACCTTCTCCTCTTGACTGTCTAGTCCAGTCTTGGGTGAAGAGAGCTTTGCTTCCAGTTTGGCAATATAAGTGCATCTCTCACAAGTTGTAGTGTTGGGTGGTAGGAGGAGAGGGTTGTCTGTGTACATGAGGCAATTGCTGCAATGCCCCAAGATGCCCAGATTCATCAGGTAGACAGGAGAAATCACCGGGAGCTGACCCTTAGACATGCCTGGATAGGTGCTTATTTATTAAGTACTTTGTTTGTGTCTTTAGGCTTTTCCCGGTTAGGGGTCTCCACAGCGGAACTTCGGTCCGCTAATGATTGGTAGTTGATTTTTACATGCCAAATTACCAGCCCTGATGCACAACCTTCATTGAAGGTATGCCCATTCATGCATGTTTCCACGCAGAAGACGCTCTAGCTGAGAATCGAACAGGACAGCGTCTTACTGTGAGGCAACAACGCTACTGCAGCACCACCACTGCTGATACGTGATCTGTTATCACACTATCGATATTAGCGAGTTCACACTACCATCACACTATCGATCTCATATTAGCGAGTGCACACTACCATTTGCTAATGAGGATTTAAACATTTCCAGACTGGCATTACGGAATCTGGAAAACACGCATTCGACCATCCGAGTTTCGTGTAAGTGTCATTCCACATTTTGATAGTAAACCATTTTAATCACATGTTTGGCAACATATGTACATTCCACTTGTAAACTTCCACAGCAGTGAGACATCTCCCACTCAACACTTCATGTACTCTTAAGTTTTCAGGTCCAAGGTAAGCTGAATGGACCCATACATACTAAAAACTGCTTTCCTCTAGACAAGTGAGGAATGTTGAGTGCTGTAGTAATTTGCAGCTTATTTAGTGCTTACATCGAGTTCTGAACAAGGGCTGAGTTCAAAGAAACAGATTTGAGTGCTAAAACTAGAAAACTGGCTAGTTCTAAGAAACAAGTAAGAAATGACAGGTTTGTCCTTTCGGTTTGCAGAAAGGGCCATTCGAAGGAATGATTGTCTCCCTGTCAAAGGTGAACACATATATATTAATATAGGTATATATGGACATGCATCTGTAGGTGGAACTGAGAATGAAACCACAGCATATATGTCCACGTGCATGACTGATGGGTTTGAGAGACCCAAACAACATACATCTGGCATGGATAGGTATTCCCCCCAGCCAAACCCGTCTGGCCTGCAATACAATACCAACCTTAGGAGATCCCATAAGCAGGACCCTACACGACAAGGGCAGTACATGTTAACAGTACTCCATCCCACCTGTAGGATGTCAGGCTGGCATTACTAACATATCATGCAGTACAGTCAAGTGACGTGTCATGCTTGGGGGAACCCCCTGGGCAGGTGCAGTAAGTAGCTGGGATCCCTCATACGATCCAATAGGCCTACATCTGACAATGGATTCACCAATGTTGGCAGGGACGACCACAAATCCACCATGTCAGCTGGGAACTACCACCCAGTAGCCTGATGACCCTGGTCTGCAGGGACATGGAACATACCAACAATGAACCCATGGTCAATGTCACTGGTAATCTTAACACATGGGACCCCATCAATATTGGACTTGTCAAAGGCGGAGAATACAACCTGAACCTAGTATACCTCCTTTACCCAATCATGACAGGTGTAGATGAGGGTTAGGAGGTGCACAATGTCTATGTAGATCATAGCAGGCTTTTGTACACCATCCCACATGTAGGAATGTGTGTAGTTGTTAAGGGATCTACCTCCGTTCACAGAATATGTTTCCACCAGGACTGCTTGGCATATGCCCACATTCCACAAGTACCATTCCATGGACATACAGTTCTTCACAGGTCATAGATGTGATAATGCCCTCCTCCACACTGTTGAGGTGTGCAGCACTACTGGGACTGCTATAACGTACTGGGTGTAGCTGTTGTGGACACAACCGCCATTACTGCAGTTATTGTTGCGTCTCTCCCCCCATATAGCTGTCTGCAATACTGTACAGTGTATGTAATCAGGTTGTTAGTTGTTGTTTACACCATTCACAGTAGTTGAGCGGCTCACACTCTCCTAAGGGTAGGGCTATGCCACCGGCATTGGCACACACATGTTACTTAGGTGAGGATCGTAGTGGAGTGGGGAGAGGGACATACACACTGCTGTTAGCATGTTCAATGTTATCCACATTGCAGACTGCATATATAGCACTGTGTGGTTGTGCCTATCCTGTCTTGATGGGATTACATGTGCAACAGATGTGTTGCCTGCACAGAGATACCTCCATGTGTACAGTCTTGTACCTGTACTGCATCCAAACCAAAGGCTCTGTGTGCTGTACCCACCCATGGCATGTGTACCACCCACTACACTTACTGGTGTCCACAGTAGAAGGCCTATTGACACCACTACATCCATCAGCCATGTGGCACATGGACAAACAACACAATCAGAACAGATACTGGTGACAACAATACAACATTGTTAATTACAGATGTTAAGTTGTCTATCTCGCCTTCATTCTTGCTGGATGGGTTCGGAGCCGATCCTCGGCTCTGACTCGGCCTTCTACTAAAGCTTGAGAGCTATTTACTGGCTCAAGGCCTCCCTATATCCCACAATGCTAGGCGTCAGATATCCAGATCTCGTTTGCCGCTTCAGCTACGAGGTTGTGTTTTTTACTGGCTCAGGTCGTATTAATCCTTTTTTATCTTTTTCAGCTAAAATTTAACTGTTATTTTCTTAGACTTAGATTGTCTTAACTTTTAGTGTAGTTGTACTGGTATCCCCTAGTTTGTCCCACTTAGGAAACTCATTTTCTGTTAGAGAATTTCTCCCCCCCCCTTGTTCCTTCTCTATTAGTGGCTAACACCCCCCCCCTTGTTGTAACTATAGGTGTAGTGTTTAGCCTTATAATTTTTATTTAGATTGTTGTAGTTATTTTTATTAAGTGTGGGTGTTTGTGATAGTTTTTTCTACTCACTACTGTTACCTTATCTAGTGCGGGCGTGTGACTGTGTCTGTGTGTCTGGTTTAAGCGCTAGTGTAACATTTTTTTTCTCTCTTTGGTATCCCTGGACCAGTATGTCCAAAGATACCAAAGTTTCAGGCTTCAAGAAGTGTGACTCGTGCTGTCAGAAGATGTCTCTGACAGACGGTCACACTTCTTGAGTGTATTGCTTGGGTTCCCTACACCTGCAGGACTCCTGTTCGGTCTGTCATGCCTTCAGCCCGAGAGTCCTGCAGGAGCATAGGAACAAACTTATCTTGATAGGCCTACTCAAGCCAGAGGGATCCCGGGCGAAGCCTCAGTCGGGGAAATCCTCAAACCGCCAAGCCGTCGGCTCCCAGTTCGGAGCCGTCGCCGGGTGGGGAATCTGCCTCTTCGTCGGCTCCGGCTGGGGCCGACACCTCTAGACCTCTATCGGCTCTGACATTAATGTCGGAACCATCATTAGGCCGGGAACGTTCTAGGTCCCCTTCCCTAGAATCTAGGTTCGCTCGGCTCCGAGGTCACCGTTACTGCAGTTGGAATGGAGCCATAGGTCCAGTTCCTCTCGATCTTCCAGGTTATCCGACCATGACTTAGAGAGGGTGGTCAGTAGACTACTTAAATCGCAGGCCCTGGCCAAGATGTTAATCAGCCCTTCTCAACAGACTGTGGCTATCCCGGTGCCTTCAACAGTTCCTCCTCCGACTCCCCTTTTGTGTTCAGAGCCGGAGCTGGTTGGTGCTCGAATCTTGGAAGCGTTGGAGCCGATACCACACCTTTCGGCTCCTTCGTCGGCTCCGATCTCTTCAGTGGTTCCTTCCTTGGAGGGATCTCGGCGCTGAGACTCCCTCATCGGCTCCGAGGGGGCGAGTGGCATCGGACCCTTGTCCGACCCCGTTCTCCCTCTCGGGGCTTCGGCGCAGGTGAGCTCAGTCCCGAAATCAGCCTCAGAGCCGTCCCCCTCAGTGCCAGGAGGGGTTCACGTCTCTTCGGAGTGGGGACCCTCTGCTCTGCCCGACAGGGGCGCCTTCGAGGTCATGAGGAGCGTGCTGACTCCTGTGTCGGCTCCACGATCGGCCCCTTCGGCTCCTCCCCCCCATGGTGCCTGCATCAGTCTCTGTCTACCCTCCTGACCCCAAGCGTGGAGAACAGATGCTCTAGGTCGCCCCATTGGGCATATCTTCCTCTTCCGAGGCCTCCCCTGATCATTCAGAGGAGCCCCCTCAGAAGAAAAAATGTAAGAGGAAACATGTTGACTCCCCCGAGTCAGTCACGTCTGATACCGACTTGGAGGATTTGGAAGGGTCCCCAAGGTCCCCCTCTGAGGATGTCTCCTTTTCAGACATCCTAGAGATCCTTAGGCAGAGGGGAAACTGGACTGCCCTTAACCCTTCCGAGGACAAGTCAGTGTACCTGGACGCATTTGGTTCTCACTCTTCCACCTCCTGGGTGTCTCCACCTTTTGACACGCTCATGGAAGTGGTGGCTCGAAAGGCGTGGACAGCCCCGGACACAGTGGAACCAACTCCCCGCAGGCCCACTAAGTTTATTACAGCCCCATCCGACAAACAATTTCTGACAAAAGGTGTCCATGTTGATGCCATGTTGGTGGCAGCAGCCACTAAGAAGGAGTTGGCTGACCCTTCCGTGCCTGTCCATCCACCTAATAAAGAATCTAGGACAATGGACAGGTACGGGAAGCAGATGTTTTCTTCAGCGACCTTTTCCATGCGGTCGCTGAATTATCTGTGCCATTTCACCCGCCTTCAAAGGGATCTTCTTAAGGAACTGGGTGATACCCTTCAGGATCCATCAGCTGCGGGTTCTCAGGACAAGATTAACTCCCAGCTGGTGACCCTTAACTCTATAGTCAACTCCTCCATACGGCTCATTTCTTATGCAGCCGATGGGGCGAGTAGGGCCACAGGTACAGGCGTGGCTTTGAGAAGACATGCCTGGATGCAGTTATGCAACTTTGCTGACCCCTTTAAGGCGTCCTTCACTAATACCCCCTTCGATGGTTCGGCTCTGTTTGGACCACAGATGAAGGATACCCTTACCAGGTGTGAGCAGGAAGGCAAGACACTCTCTGCCGTGGGAGTCTGTTTTTCTACTCCCTCTAGACCATACCCTAAAGGTCAGAAGAGTGGAAAAATATGGTTTCGGAAACCCCAGGGAGTCGTGCCTGACACACGTGGTGAGTTTCCCTCCAGGGGCAGAAGAGGGAACAATAATAGATGCCGCCCGAGGGGCAGCGGGGGTCCGCAAAATCAGGGTAGTAGAGAATCTTTCTCTGACAAACCCTTTCAGCACCCCTGAGGGGCTGCCTGACTCCACCTTCAGAGGCAGTCGGGAGAAGATTGTCACTGTACCCAGAAGCCTGGCAACTCCTCACACAAGACAAATGGGTACGGTCTATCATATCCGAGGGTTACAAAATCCCCTTTGTCCGCACCCCTGTACAAACAAACAGGTCCCTTCCAGATGTTCCACCTGGTCTAAGGGATCAAGCAGTACTAGAAATTTCAAAACTGATAGAAAAAAGGGCCATCCAGCCAGTCCCAGCAGACCAGCAAGGATCCGGGATTTACTCCAAGTTCTTTCTGGTACCAAAAAAGACAGGGGACTGGAGACCAATTTTGGATCTCAGCAGGTTAAACAAATCTGTTCAAAGAACGAAGTTCCGGATGGTTACGCTTCAGTCCATTCTACCCTTTTTGGGTCAGGACAATTGGATGTGCTCCATAGACCTTCAGGATGCATACTACCATATCAAAATGGACAGACGCTCCAGAAGGTTTCTGCGCTTCCGGCTGGGAGCCAGTCACTATCAATTCAGAGCCCTGCCCTTTGGTCTCACCACAGCCACCAGAGTGTTCACCAAATGCATGGCAGTGGTTACGGCTCACCTGAGATGGCGAGGATTCCAGGTGTTTCCATATCTAGACGACTGGCTCCTGACTGCTTCCACCAGGCATCAGCTAGTGCGAGCCAGGGATTATACCATCCAAACTTGCTCTGAGCTAGGTATCTCTATAAACTTTGAAAAGTCTGCATTGTCGCCTTGTCAATCTATAACCTTTATAGGCGCAAGATTAAATACAAAAGAGCTGTCGGCAAAACTTCCCTTAGAAAGAGTATCAGACATTCACCGACATGTCCAGACCTTACTACAGTGCAAGAGAATTCAGGCCAGATTTGTACTGAAAACCTTGGGTCTCATGGCAGCAGCAATCACATTAATTCCTCTGGTTCGTTTTCACATGCGGATTCTTCAATGGATGCTTTTTACCCAATGGTCATTTCAACCGCTTCCGATGTCTCACAACATAATAATCACCCAATCATGCAAAGACCACCTGTCTTGGTGGATGGTCTCCTCTCAAGTACTTCAAGGCAGACCGTTTGTTCTTCCTCCTCCTGATGCCTCCCTGATCGGGTGAGGGGTGGCATTTTCAGGGCAGGACTGTCCAGGGCACTTGGCAACCTCTAGAGTACCACCTGCACATAAACGTCTTGGAGATGAGAGTGGTACTTTTAGTGTTGCAAGCTCTTCAGGACTCTCTACCCACCGGGACTATTGCAATTCAGAAAACAATATGTCTGTAGTGTGGAACATCAACAAGCAGGGCGGAACCAGGTCCTATCCCTTATGTCAAGAAGCACTCAGACTCTGGTAGTGGGCGATCTCCTCTCAACGGTTTCTGATAGCAACGCACATCCCCGGGAAGTCCAACGTCATAGCGGACAGGCTAAGCAGAGCTATTCTCATGCCTCACGAGTGGTCTCTCAATCAGTTAGTAGCGGACAAAATTTTCTGCAGATGGGGTCAACCTTACTGCGACCTTTTCGCAACCCCTCTCAATAGCAAGTGCGACAATTTCTTCACTCTCTTCCCCCTCCCCGGCCACTCCCTCAGAGACGCTCTAGTTCACGATTGGCCCTGGGGTCTTCTGTATGCATTCCCACCCTTTCCCTTAATTCCCAAACTAATTCAGAAAGCGACCGCATTGGGATCCAAGATGATCCTCATTGCCCCTTACTGGCCTCGACAAATTTGGTTCCCATTCCTGCATCATCACCTGCTGGAGCAGCCTTGGAATATGGACCCAGTGCCAGACCTCTTGGTCCATCAGCCGGGTGGGCTGCACCAATCCCTTCAGTCTCTCAGCCTCACAGCTTGGTTGCTCCACTTCCAACCTTAGCCAGGCTTCCACATATTTCTCAGCCAGTGCATGAAATCATCCTTTCTTCGCACAAATCTGCTACCAGGAAGACGTATGCTAGTAAGTGGAAACGTTTCTCTTTCTGGGCGGAGGCTAGAAATATAGACCCCTTTACAGCCCCTATCCATCACGTTCTAGATTTTTTAGCAGAACTCTTTCGAGCAGGTTCCTCGTCTGCCACTATTAGGGTCCAATTGGCTGCTATCGCTAATTTCCACGCTGGCCTGTCAGAAACCAGCATCATGTCCAACAAACTTTGTAAGGCCTTTCTTAAAGGGACTATTTTACTTAGGCCCCCGGTTAGAGATCCCCCGCCTCCGTGGGATTTAAACCTCATATTAACTTCCTTGATTCTCCCTCCCTTTGAACCTGCGGCCTCCTGTTCCTTAAAATTACTCTCCTGGAAGACTCTCTTCTTAGTAGCCATCACCTCAGCTAGGAGAGTGTCGGAACTTCAAGCCCTCTGTATTCGTCCTCCTTATCTTGTTTTTCACAAGGATAGAGTTTCACTCAGGACTAATCCTTCTTTTCTGCCCAAAATACCTTCTGAGACAAACCTGAATCAGGCTATTGATCTACCTGTCTTTTTTCCTAACTATTCGAACAGAGCTGAACAAAAGTTACACCAATTGGACATTCACAGACAATTACATTTTTATTTGGATAGGACTAAAAAACAAGAAAATCGGACCAACTCTTCCTATCCTATGCTGAGGGCAAGCAGGGCCTGCCAGTTTCTAAAGTAAACTTATCCAGGTGGTTGGCCTCTATTATCACTTTGCTTTATCAATTGAGACATAAAGAACTCCCTACAAAACCAAAAGCTCATTCCACCAGAGCGTTAGCTATGTCGGTAGCTTTTCAAGCAAGACTACCAATGGAATCTATTTGTGCTGCAGCCACATGGGCTACTCCTCATACTTTCATTTCACATTATAAGTTGGATATGGCCTCCAGGAGTCGAGCTGATTTTGGTTCCACTGTGCTCAAGAGTCTGTTCCGATGAGCCACCCAGGGCTAAGGTGCTAGGGACGCTGTACCATCCAGCAAGAATGAAGGCGAGATAGACAACTTAACATTAAGAAGTTATGTACCTACCATAACGTTCCATGTTAGTTGTCTTCTTCTCGCCTTCTTTCTTGCGTCCCACCCTCCACCCCCCCTAGCCTGGACAGACCGAGAAGAATCCCTTTTGAGGCCTTCTTCCTCTGGCTGAGTTTTATCTAGGTTTCGTCCTCCTCTGTTTTTAGTACTGTAGGTAAACATTGTAGTTTGGACAGGTGTCCTTAAAAATTTTTTCCATGGTGTTAGCTCTGCCAAACGAGATCTGGGTATCTGACTCCTAGCATTGTGGGATATGGGGAGGCCTCGAGTCAGTAAATAGCTCTCGAGCTTTAGTAGAAGGCTGAGTAACCCATCCAGCAAAAAAGAAGGCGAGAAGAAGACAACTAGCATGGAACGTTATGGTAGGTACATAACTTCTTATTATGATGCATCATGGCTGCACAGCTACACCTTCCAAGATATTAGCATTTCACTTCACTGCTGACAACATGCTACACATCATTCCATTGCTACAATGTTGTACAGTCACCCTATGAAGCAGCACCATGTTAGCCTGTCCCTGCATCAATGTTATGGATGTCAGGGAGTGGCACAGGTATCATCATATGCACAGGATGTGTTGCTGGTTTGCCAGAGGTCTAGGCAGAGTCATACAATTGACAACATGTGTGTGTGTGTGGGGGGGGGGCTGGGTACTGTTATGGGCCACTGGTGATGTGTGTGCAGGTATGTGGTTGCCCTAGGTTCGTTGTTTATGTGTGTGTGTCTGCATGCACACAGTTCCTCCATGTGGCTGCCCTATACAGGGAATTGTGAGACAGCTGCAGACTGTATCTGGCACGGTTTGCAGTTCACCGTCTCTGGCCACAGACACGGGACCTGTGCTTGGCAGGGGTGCTACAGGCAGTATCAGGTACAAAGCCAGACCGAGCACTGTCCCCCGAATTTGACAGACGTCCACTGGATCCAGGTCACTCCTGGGACTGGCCAGGGCCACGTGCACATGGTCTGCTATGACGGTCTGTGGACAGTACCCCCCCACAGTGCTGGGGCTGGTACTGCCACTACGGGAGCGGCTGTGACTGGTTGGACGTCCACGGCGACCTCCAGCTGCTGGTGTTGCTTTCATGCATCCACGTGGCCATTGCAACCATCCTGCCTTGTCCTGATGCATGGACATGACATTGTGGATGAGATCCAATGGCTCACCCCATCGTCTATCCATGATCTCGGTGTAATTACAGATGGCACCTGCTAGGTCAAGGATGCTGTCAGTTACAGAGGTATGATGAGCCCTCTGCGCCATTAGGCCCTGCCTGGTGTCCCGTTCCATTTGTGCCTGTGCCTCCATGACAGTCTGGAACATGCATGTCATTGAAATAGATGTGGCACGTCTGCCAGGGGCATGATGACCAGCAGTGCTCCGATGAGCACCCCTGAACATCTGCCTGTGGGATACCCCACCAGAGATCTGGCTATGGCTGCTGTGTCCTGACACATGTGCCACAGATACCACACTGTCCTGGCCAATTCCAACCGTGGGCTGTCCCTCAGCTAAGGCCAACGGTGATGAGGTATGTAGAGGCAGTTTGACTGTGTGTGTGGATGGGGTGGATGGGGTGGATACGTGTGGGTTGTCAATTGGTGGCCCAGCGGCAGCCCCTGATGACCCTTCCTGTGCCTCAACACACCTATCCTCATGGTCACTGTCTGTATCAGTGACATCAGATTCCCTGAGGGGGGGACCCAGCCCTACCTCGCCACCTGTGAGGGGGGAACAGACTGTAAGACCTGTACACCTGTATGTCACCGCTAAACAGAACGTACACACACACATGTGTGTGTGTGTGTGTGTGTGTGTGTGCAAACATTGCCACACACACACAGACATACACACATGCAGTTGACATACATGGCAAACCATACACTCCACCAGGTAGCACCTACAGACATCTCTCGCACCCCCATAACACACACAATAGCAGGTGATGGTGCAGTACAGTATCACACACAAACCTGTAATTACACACATGTCAGCATGCAGGACATGTGGCGCTCAACAGCATGTAGTGCAACTGTAGTCAATCCCCATTACCAACATTATACATGGCTGTGATGCATGGCTTCTGTTAGTAGGTGATGGCCCTACTCCTGGAACTCACTGCACCCATGTCCACAGCATTGTTGTGCATCTGTTCAGCACCCCGGCATGTACTGTGCACCATACCTCACAGGTGTACACACCATTTCAGGATGTGTATCTGTGTGCCGGATGTGTTTCCACTGCTGCTCACAGCCTCTGTGTGTTTCTGGATCACATGTGGACATGTGTTTAGTGAATGCTTGATGTGTATTCACAGATGTCATCATCAGTGGTGCATGCATAAGTGATAGACTACCATTAGACTGACCACAGACACAATGTACTGTACCTATGGTGAGTGTAGAGACCATTATGATTGAGCCCTGGCTGATGTTGCTTGTGGTACACATAGGTTCATAGGTGAGCACTGGTCTATTGGTCCTGGGGCCTACATAAGCCTAGCCACAGGGGCTCCCAGCCATGCACCACCCACTAATGTTATTCCCCTGTGCCCCTGTCAGGCTGTGGCACAGACATACTACCCAGGGTGACTTCTCCATTTCCCATCCAATTGCCAAGTGTTTCTGTAAAGAGGGCCAATGAGTAGTACTGCCTGACATGTACGGGTAGTCCGTTCCAGAGTGTAGGGATTCCGCAGGACAGGGCCCTATCCCTCCAGTATGTCCTGTATAATGTGTTGATGAGGTTTAGGACCCTGGAGCATGTGTTAACAGAGGGAGTGGGATGTCTTTATGTGTGGCATGTTCAACTGCTCTGTGTATGACATAGCTGTGTATGCTGGGCGGATGTCAGCTGTGCCTGGGCAATGTGCACTGCAGTGTAGCCACAATTGTCTGAGATGGACTGTGTATTGCATCTGTTTAAGGCTGGTAATCCCATTAGTGAGGGGTGTGTTCTGTCAGTGCACATGTACAGCATGCATTATGGGTAGGTGTGTTAAATGTGTACATGGCCTACACCTTAACTATGACATGCACAGTGAATTGCCAAGCATAACCTTAAACCATACTCACCGGCATCCGGCCGCTGCCTTGCTGGTATCCCATAGGTGCCTACATTGAGATGGGATAGAGTTGATGTCAGTGGCCACAGCTGTGGCATTGCTACAGGGTGGCTGCAATATTACAGTACAACAACAGCTGAAGTCCACAGTACTACAGATTATGCATCACTGCTTATCAGTACTGCACAGCAACAGATCCCACATCTTACATTTACATGATCTACCTGTACAGATGTATACACTACAGTAGTCTACTGATATGCCCTGGAACCTTACCTGCATGCTCCATGTCTGGTGTGTGTGTAGCACCCACCTCCATGACTGTATAAGTCTGTAGCTCTTGTGGGCAGGCAGGTGCTACCAGGCTCATGAGCAGCTCCTCCACCCTGGTGAGGGAGGGATGGATGTTATACCCCCATATTGCAAGGTGGTCTCCCACACGGCAGCGGCACGGCGACGTACTTGGCAGAGCAGGTCACTACAGTGGTGTCAGACCTGCTCATATGTATGGCTGTGCATCCCCACCTCATTCATCCTGCAGACCACATCATTCCACATGGCTGTTCTCTCCTGCTGGTCCTGGCTTGTCCATGAGAACAACAGCTGGTAGTTGTGGATGATGCTGGTGATTATAATTTCCTCCTCAGCAGCACTGTAAGCGGGATTCCTTGGGTGTGGCATACTCTCTGAAAGACATAATGATGGAAATATGTCTGAGCAACTCATATGTCAAGTTTACCATAATACAATACACATATCAGTCTCCCGCCACCATATCAGCTCCAACATAATGTTCACACAACGCTAGTGGTATGTGTCTGGTATGTGTACCATTGGGTCATATATTGTATTGTACAACACTTTCAGCTATGTGTTTATAGACACGCTCCTTGTGGGGACACAAGAGTTGCTGGGCTGTTACAGGGTATTTCATCAGCATGCCATTGTCACTGCCACCATGTTTCCACATATGCATGTGGTAGGCCTGCTATGTGATTGCTACACTTCTGCCATTCTGTGATATTGGGGATATCTATGCATGCTGTTGGACATGTTCTGGGATTGTGTGGACTATTACAGCCCACATATGTTCCATGACAGGTACACACCAGTATGTGTAGGGGATATTTGTCAGCAGGAACACCACTCCAACCTAATGTGCACATGTTACCAGTCCACATCACATCCGTGACCCACCATGGAAACTCATTATCTACTGTCCCATCACTACCTTCACGTGGAACCCCCCCCCCCCATGGAGCACACACAGACATATGTCTGTCACCCAGTTAGGTCAAGTGTCTTGTGCATAGGGAGCTCCACAGAGACATGGGGTATGTGCTACACCACCTGAAGGCATGCAGTACACATACACAAGGTTCAACATGCACGTCCCTCCTGCCAAGCGCACAGCCCAGGTACCTTTATGTCCATGTAGATGCTGTCATGACTGTCCATGGGTGGGCACCATGTTGCCTTTGTTTCCATGTGGGGGCTCAATGGCCTCCACATTCCAAATGTAACTACCCATCCACAGTGTTTAACCACCACATGTGTCATATACCAGCCTTGTATGCTGTCTTGCTTGTCACCCAACCAGACCTACATACCAATATGTTCCCTATACCCTTCACCAACATATATATCCCACCATCTCATAAAATTGTGATGTGTTCCCAACATGGGTTACACACCACACTCCACTCTCCATCTTGCAGCCATGTACTGGTGTGTAGGTATGTTGTGTATTGGTGTGATGTCCTCTCACACATGTCATGGTAGGGGACATGTACTGACACGGGTCTAGGTTACAACGTCGACAGATGAGAAGACCGACAGCGAAATCACCGATGCGAGAAGATCGACAGATGAAAACACCGACGCGGAGAACACCGAGATGGGGAAAGGATGTGTAAGTATGCGGTAGTGATGGACGTTAGGGTGCGAGTAAGGTAAGTGTGCGATGTTGGCGGTCTGTAGGGGTAGGGGTGGGTTAAGTGAGTTAGGGTTAGGGCGCGAGTTAGGTAAGGGTGCAGTAGTGAATGTTTTGGGTTAGGGGCGGGTTAAGTGAGTTAGGGTTAGGGAGCGGGTTAGGTTAGTGTGCGATAGTGACGGACCTTAGGGTTAGGGTTTCGGTTAGGGTAGTGGATAGTTGTGTATATAAGGTTTAGTGTTTGTTTGTTAGGATTTAGGTGTGCTTGTGTTGTGTGTGTGGTTTTTGGTCAGAGAATTTGTTTTGTTTGTGAGCTGTCGATGATGTGGTGTCGGTGATGTCGTTGTCGATGTTGTGTGCTGTCGGTGTTATAACCTAGAACCACTGACACACACACACACATATATATATATATATATATATGATATATGTAGACACACACACACACACACACACACACACATATATATATATATATATATATATATATATATATATATATATATATATATACACATATGTGCATATATGTGTAGATATCATTTTGTGTTCTTTATATACCTATATAAATGTATAACTGTCTGAGGTTCTGTAAACATACACAGCTGTGAATATGTATCACACATATATGTATCTGTATGTGGGGTGCATACAAACATCTGGACAACACCCATGTACCTTCTTTACTTCACAGCTGAACTGTTCTACCTTGCTGCAACACAGACAGATGTCACATGTGAACACAGACTAACATTAAGGGGGTATATATGGTGACAAACTTTAGATAAGCATATTATACTGTATGGCAGTTGGGCATGCTATGCTACACTTTAACATGACTGTCCTGCAGGTGGTGTGGTCTCTCACCCATGTGTCTATCATGGCAGTATTAATACCCCCACCAGCTGTTGGCCACAGTAATTTAAAGAACACAGATATCATGGGTCACATCATTGCCATTCACTGCTGGTCTGCACATTTGACAGGTATGTCCCACTGCCCACAGGGACTGACACTACTGTCCAGTGCAGTTGTTAAGCAGAACATCATTACAGGAACAAGTACTGATGGCACATATACATCCTTTCACAGTATACATCCTATTATTCTATGCCATATACTACATGCCAGTAAATGCATATCTGTTTCACATACCTGTTATGTTTTTTCTGCTGTAACACAACCCTGAGCTTTGTGACCTTTCTTGAATTTTTTTCCCTCTCTCTCTCTCTCTCTCTGTCTCTCCAGTAGAGTGACTGAGCTGGTTTGAATAGATTGCAGCTTGCTTTTGTTGGTATTGCACATGATCAGGTGGTGGCCTCTGCACCAGTCAGTGTCCACCAGTTGCTAATTGCATGCATCCTGCTGTGTAGTACTTCAGATAACCACTGTCATGGCAACCCTGTACTATAATTTGCTGCCTTCTGTGGGCGTTGTCCCTTCACCTTTACAGTATGAATGACATCCTTCCTGTGTGTGGACATCAGTGTTACAGACAGCAGGTAGCAATACCTCTTACAGCAGAACCTGCAGACACAGGACAAATCCACATTTGGGTAAGGTTCCAGACCTACAGACAGTGTGAGTAGTGTTGTGTGCAATGTATCTTGATGTTCTTACAGGGTTTCTGTGTACATGGTACTTTTTCATGGAATGTTGTCTGTCTGCATAGCTCTCAACTGTGGGCCTACCCGTATGATACTAGGGGGATTTTCTGTTAGGTTTTGTCTGTGCACCACACAGGTATTGTCTCAGATATATCTGTGGCATTCTGTCTGTTGAGTGCTATCAGTATATGGCTACATCCATTTGTATTTCAATGTCGTATCCCTGCATAAGGGTATGCTGCCACGAATCCTGTAACACCAGCAATTTCCAGGGTGTGTAACAGCAATAATGCAAATATGGCCCTGTGTTCCTGCCTCTGTCCTCCACATATATGCCAGTCTTTGTCCTGCTGTGATACAGGAAGGGTTGTTAGGTATTGGCCTATCATTATTTACTGCTAGCATTACTGCTATCATCCCAGTCATGTCATGGACTCCCACACCAACTGTTGGGCCAAGTCCATATATATGGGGGCAACAGCTGGAGAACACATATGTGCCCTTGTACATTCCAGAAGTAAGTGTATGGTACACAGTGTTCCTTGCCCTTGTACAGCCTTTTATGGGGGGGGGGGGTTCTATGCCATTAACCTAGGCTGTGGCACATTTTCAGGGATATAACTGTTAAGACAAAGGTCATTCAGTGTGATAGTGAGATGTTAGGTTAAGCAATGTTATGTACAAGATACTGTGACATTAACACAAGTGCTACTTTTCCCCTAGGGCTTGACTACAGGGTGTAATTGGAGGCTGCTGAACTACATCTCTATTTGTTGAATGTTATGTATCCTGAAGGCAAATCCTGTTTCTACTGCTGAACTAATTGAAGGCCTTGGCCTGGACAGCATAGTATGGTATATATATACACATTGCTTGCATCTACTGTTTTGTGTGGGCCTTGTATTCATGACTGATTACATATTTCAAACCTTATGTGGTTGCAGTACTGGCATACATTTTATTTTATTTTATTTTCAGTTTGATTACCGGGGAAGTCCACTGGGCCTAAAAGTGCCCATTTTCAGTGGCGGCCCGGGGAGAAAAGCTCCATAAGCAATACAAATACAATGAAGGTTACATTATGTTAAAGTAAAATACAAGAATAGAATTCATACATTCAGAAATGCAGATGCATAAGATGTAAATCAAACAACGTAGCTAACAGATAATAGAGAACACCCATTACTGGAATATCAATTCAATACAATATGATACAAATATCTGTAAGAATAGGAATTTTTTTTTTTTTTTTTACATTAGTGGTACTGATATATACAGTATTTACAGTTTGTAGTGTTAATACTATACATTATTGTATAGTACATGAATAAAGGTTAGCAGTGCATGCATACCTGTGTGTCATGTCATGTCCTTTGACTTGTGGGTGGGTATATGTTTAATGTCAGTATTCTCATTTGTGGGAATGGTTGCCACACTGCACATTTCACAGGTGTTAGTTGAAAGGCTTGTGGCTGAGGGATATACTTTGCACCCAGTACTTCCACACTACTTCTACATATGTATGGCTACTGATACATTTTGTGCATGTATATGTGTATGTACCTATGTGTGTATATGTATATATATATATATCTCATATGGCTATATCTACATATATGTATCTATAGATATGTACATATGTATATATATATATATATATATATATATATATATACACATATGAACATATGTATGTATTTATATACAATTGATGTTATATGATTATTTGTGAGTTATACATTAATATATATATCTACATATAGCTGTCTATCTGTATACATTTACAGATATATATCTGTCCATATGTCCATGCATATTCGGCTCATATTTTGGCCTGTTCCTCATTCACTTGGCAATTGTCATGGATGATCGCAGCACTGAAGTCAGTAACTAGTGGCAACACGTTTGTGTTTCAGACTTCATCTCCTTCTACATATGTGTTCTAATACATATAACTGTGTAACTAGCAACATTTAAAGTGCATCAGAGCATTAGTTGACATATATCCCTATTTGTACCCACAGTGTGGCATACTTTGTCAAGACGTCTCGCATTAACAGGTTATGTGGTGTGATAATAATACATTTCCTGTACTGTTGACTGATTGTGCTGCATGATATGTTTGTGAAAACGTCAGGTTATGTATATCTGCCATGGTTTAGTGGTAAAACACTTTGTGTATGGAGTGCAGAGGCTTGGAGAGGCAGTTTAATTTGTTGCTGGGCAGAACAAGGGACGTTGGCTACAGAGTGATTAAGGCACTTTTAAGCAGTTGTAAGCGGGTTTGCATGGGTTTACGCATTGGTAAGCACTGCTAACCTCCGCTTATGTTTTCTTACAGTCAGTTAGCTTCAAATCTCTCAACCTGTGTAGACATAGCTTACCCCCGTGCAAACCCACTTACCACTGCTTAACAGTGCTTACTTCCGCTTACCCCCACGCTAATTCCTTTAAAAGAAAAGAAAAAGAGGTTGACAGGACAGTGATGAAAAATGGGGCACAAAGAGGGAAAGACAGTAGGGAAAATAGCTAGGCATGTGCAGGAAGGGTATAGGAAAGGTCTATAGCTGCCCATTTCTTCTACAGCAACAGCTGTGCATATGCACTATATTTGCAGGTACATGCAGGTACACTTGAACCCTCAAACCCCTGGGAGAGGGGTGAGGACAACATATACTCATTGTGATGCCAATTAGACCAGATTACATGTGTCCAGTGGACACGTGTGCGAAATGGTCAGCTATGTATGGGGCAAGATTTATTTTGTGGGAACAGATTGTCCTTTTTTTTTCAGGTGAGAGTGAGATGTTGGGTTGGGGTAGTAGGTATATTTGGGGAGGTAGGTTGGGTAGGTTAACAGACAAGACTCACAAGATGCATACACGGCTGGTATATGACACGTGGGGGGTAAACACCTTGGATGGGGAGGGGTGTTTGGAATTCGCAAGCCCATGAGCCCCCACTGGAAACAGTGGAACTGAGGTCCCCACACATGGGCAGTCACCACTGCACCTTCACGGTCCCAAAGGTGGCTGTGCTGGGGGCTTTGTACGGGAGCAGGCTCACCCTCTAATAGCACCACTTGGCCCTCAAGCTGGCATAGCCTCTCTCGATACTCCAGATCGAGCTCCTTACGCACCACGGCCCAGACCTGTTGACGGGTGACAGGTTCCCCTCCACGCCCGCTCCAAGGGGGGGCGAGCCCATCCCCTGCATCGGTTCCACCCGAAGGTGGCGCAGGGCCCATGGAGGAGGAGGTCCCAGGCTGGGCCCCAGATGTGCTGGTGCCTGGTGCCATGGCCAGCTGAGGTGGGACAGGTGGGTCTGCTAGGACCGGCCTTCTCATACGAGCTGTGTTGTCACAGGTTTATGACAGTAATGGGTTAGTAACAGTCAACAGCATTCAGGATTAGTTATAACAGCATGCATAGGTATTCCCAATAACCCAACACACCAGATTTAACACAGTTGCAGAGCAAGCAGAAAACATGCATATATGGAACAACAATGGATATTACAGGAGCATGCAGGTTTCATTGATGGCAACAGGCCACCAATATGGGTGCATGTTCACATAGCACATGCATAGAAACAAATGTGAATATTTATAAACCATTAAGACATATGTCCCAACAAAAGTTTGGAGTGTACACATACCAGTTGAGGAGTGTCATTGGGTTATTATGCACATATAGTAGGGGTGAGAGAAAGAGTTCAATTAACAACTAATATATCCTTGTAGTTTTCACAGCATTCTTAGTCACTGCAGTGGTCTTTCCCTTACATGTATTATTACACTACACAATCGCCTTATATTGTACACTGGTATGTTTATAAATTATTATATATGTGACCTGTGTCTTACATACAGGCGTGACAGGCTGCAGGTGTTAATGCAACATATGTTGAGAATTGCTGTCATACACTTTGGGTGAGGTGCTAGAATGACAGGTTTGTTTCCATATACATTCTCTGACTATGTACATGTTTGACTATCAGTTATATGTCATTGACAGCTGCCTACAATTCTTGGATCATCACACTGGATTTTCAGGGGAACAGGGTATGAAGCTGGTGATATGGAACATTTATCTGAACATGCTGGACAGATTGGAACAGTTGTGGGGTATGAATGTGCATACAACTTACAATTTGAACATTCTAGCAAATTCTGTACTGTTGTTGGGTGTAAGTATGCATACAGCTTTCTATCTGAACATTGTATCAAAATCTGTACAATTGTGGGGTATGATTATGCATACAATTTAGTAGCACTCCCAGGATTCAAACCCCTGCTGCGTGTGACAAAATATTATAGCTAACATCACAGTACACTGTGCTATCAGGGAATTGATGTAAAGCTTTCAACTGTTTTCTATCTAAGTCTCCCTAACTTGTACAATATAACTGACCTCTTGGCACTTCCAACATTGTTATGCAGGATGTCATGCTCATTTTATCTGCATACCACGGTGTGGGTGACTCTGCTTAAGATACAACAGTACTATTTATAGTATGGAACAGATTGCCATCATATGAGAGAAGAGTAAACAGAAGCACACCAGGGGTTATACCTTTATTCACAGACTATTACACATTTATTTCTAATGGTACAACACTTTCTAAGGCTCTTATATTTATTTGTTATGACAGTACATGCAGACTGATTAATAACCTGCCTCGTGGTGCAGCCTAGCATCATGGGCTTGCTGGTTCGCAGCCCGCTCATTTGCAGCTGTCAGAGAAATGCAGTGATATTTAGCCATACCTATCCATAGTATACACAAGCTAGGCAATTATTTACTACTTAGTAGAAGGAGTACTTACTCAGTACTGGGGCATTGGGCATCTGCCGAGACTCCTGGATCCACTGTTCCAGTACATCCCCCCTCCGCCACTTCAGGTCAGCATGGTGGTGCCTGACCTGCTCACCAGTCCTGGGGATACCTGTGAGCTCTGTTACTGGCCCTGCAGTAGTTTCGGATCATGGTGTTTTACCAGGAGCCATACCATGACTTTTGACTCCTGGATGCCCCAGCACTGCGCTCTAAATCGAGTGCCTTCACCCACACCAGCCATTCTGCCTGCAGTACGAAGCTACAACCAGTTATGGGTAGTATTCCCGCCTGTGGGGTTTAAATATGGCCATTTTCCCACACTTCCACATGATTGGCCAGTTTTGAAAAGGCTAAGCTATGGGCAGACCTGCTTACATGAGGTTGGTACTGCTTAAAGAGGTATACCACTAGGCATATTGAATTGGCTCCCCTACACATTGCTTACACTTACTAACTTGAGCTGTACTGCGGTTAGCGTTGCTTAATAGTAAATTAGCACTATAATTTGCCATTTGGCAATGATTTATTCTTCATTACAGGTTATATATGTGTCTGGTATCCGTGATTCATGTGTACATACACTGTATGGGAACCTGGGGACTTCTACACTTTATTACAATAACACCTCAAATCTATGCTTACTGCAGTACTCCAGTTCACATATTTATGTTCTGTGGCAGGTTATCCACCATCACACTTTACATAGATTCAGTTCACATGTTTGGTTTGATTTTCCTGTGGTGAGGATTAGTTTGCTGATACCTCATTCATATCTATTGCTATGATGGCTTGGTGGTTAACTACTATGACTATAGTGTGCAGGATCCTGAGTTTGTGCCTTGCAGAGGCAGTTAATTTTTTGCTAGGCAGAACAAGGGCCGTTGGATACAGTGTGATTAAGGTACTTTTGAGCAGTTGTAAGCGGGTTTGCATGGGGGTAATCACTGCCTACAGAGGTTAAGCAATTTAGAGGCTTACTGGGTACAGGGCACTGTAACCGGAAATTAGCAGTGCTTACCTTCACGCAAACCCATGCACACGGCCATAAACTCGCTTACTAGTGCTGACACATGCTTACTACTGCTTCTTGCTGCTTAATCTAACTACTGCTTTATGCATAATGATACTGACACCTCACATATGCATCTCCTGCAGTACTCTAGGTAGTATATATATATATATATATATATATATATATATATATATATATATATATATATGTATATATATATATATATATATTTATGTTCTTTCGTGGCAGCAATACTCCAGTTCATATATATATATATATATATATATATATATACGTTATTCCATGGGTTATGCAACATACATATTACTCATAACGTGCTTTGCCATGGGAAATGGTATGTCTCAGTTACCTTCCTGTTCACCCCCTCCTTTGTCACTTACATCCATGGGGCGGTCCCATTAGAACGGGTCCGTCCAATGCCAGCATACCTCGGCCCATAATGTCTTACCCATCATTCCCTCCACCCCCTCCCTCCTCCACATCAATCATCCTTCCTACAGGTTCCATCCGAATCTTATCACACCACTACACATTGCCCACTCTCCACTTCTCGGGACCCATCATGTAAGTTGTCTCACCCCATGGATCTTCAGGATTCCCACACATTCAGTCCCAAACATACATATCCTTCTTTGCTTACCTGTAAGGCATGGTATGTTACTGCGAGGACTCTTTTTAGGAGAATCTTTGGGGTCGTCTCGCTAGGGACGAACATGCGTTTGTTTAAGATTAGTCTTTGCATGTTGACACTGTTTCTTCTACTGGTAGTATCCCGCCAGTAGTCTGGGTAGCAGTCCTCTGCAATGCTTAACGGTGCTTAATATTCAATTTGCATGATATTTGCCTTTTGGCATTGATGTCTTCTTCATTACATGTTATATATGTGTCTTGTATCCTTGATTCATGCGTACATATGCTGTATGGGGTCCTGGGAACTTCAACACTTTATTGCAATAACACCTCACATCCTCACATCTGGCCTTACTGCAGTACTCCATTTCACAAATTTATGTTATGTAGCAGGTTATACTACTTCACACTGTACATAGATTCAGTTCACATGTTTGGTTTGATTTTCCTGTGGTGAGAATTAGTTTGCTGATACCGCATGCATATCTATTGCTATGATGGCTTAGTGGTTAACTACTGTGACTATCGTGTACAGGATCCTGAGTTTGAGCCTTGCAGAGGCAGTTTATTTTGTTGCTGGGCAGAACACGGGCTGTTGGATCCAGAGTGATTAAGGTACTTTAAAGCAGTTGTAAGTGGGTTTGCGCGATGGTAAGCACTGCTAATCTCCTGTTACAGTTTCTTACACTCAGTTAGCTTCTACTTTGCTTACCCTGTGTAGGCAATGCTTATCCCTGCGCAATCGCACTTAGACATGCTTACTACTGCTTATTTATGGTTAAACCTACTTACTAGGGCCTTATTCATTATGACACTGACCCTTCACATGTGCATTTCATGCAGTACTCCAGTTCACATTTAAATTTTATTATGTAGGTTATATGGCAAAAAGATGTAAAAATATGTTCATACATAGATTTCACACGGAAAATGATATGTGCTGCATTGGGACTCGAACCGGGAATGCCTGTTCATTAGGCGGATGCTCTAACCACTAAACTATTGCTGTGCTGCGTCATTTGCATATATATTCCTTGTTATCCTCTTCAGCCTTTTCAGCTGCTTTAACCATAGCTAAGCGATGGGCAAACCTGCGCACCTATGGTTAGCTGTACGCGGGGTTTTAAAAATAAATAAATACAAGGGTTTCTTCATTTTATTTCAATGTACTGTTGCTGTTGAACACATGGGGACTGTTGGTGGGGATATGCAGAAACCTATGAGCGGTCTCGCTCATTTATTTACACTTTCTTCTGTTCTACTTTGGCATGTTTATTCTGAGAGCTCTGCTCTCAGACACGCCCCCTGCACTCGTCCATGCTCAGTGTAGGATTTGGAGCTCAGGCAGCGCGCCTTCATTAATATGCATGGCTCGCTGCCGTTCTCCTCTTAAACTGCCGCTTACGTGCAGGACTAGTTTAGTCCTGCACGGCAGATTAGTAAATCTGGGGGACTGTCTCTGGCACCATTTTACATACCAGTGCTGCAATTTTTGATGGCACCAGTTCTCAGATGTGATCATAGTAAGCCTTCCTCAATGCACACAGAAGTCCTCAAGCCTCCTCTAGATTTCAGAAAAAGTACTGCAGAGCTCACTGTATCAGAAGTTATACACTGCAGTGTACAAACACAGACTGATCCACCTCCATATCCCACACACAAACGCAGAGAGACCCCACTCCATATCCTACACATGTGAAATACTTGGGTCTATATTATATTATTGCACGCTTACAAAAGCGAACAATAATTAATCGACCCCATATAAGCGAAAGCTTACAATGTCGAAACCTCAGAACAGCAATTTTTAACTTTAAAACATTTCATAAAGTGGGGGAGTTTGCACCCCATACCCCCACTACTTAAATATACCAACTCCGAGATCCCACTACAGTGCCGTAAATGGAAAAGCAACAGAAGCGGCCAAGCAAATTCTTTCCCAGGGAAAAATTTGCTTAAAAGCCGCTTTGCTATTTTGCCTTTTCGTTCTTTTACGTTTATCAAGACACATTCTACAAAATGCGCCTGCGATCACGTAATGGGAACCCAAATACGCAGGATTTGGCACAGCACATCATTCTTTTATTATTTATTTGTAGTTAACTACATCTATTTAATGACTCATCATTTTATATTTAGACTGATCCTTCATAACTATACCAAATAGTTAATTAGACATTATCTACAGACTAGTCTGGAACTCCTCTCAAACAGGCATAAGTCTTATCATTTGAAAAACAGTGTTTTCGGCAGCAATAACACTTTACCCCAGTGGATGATTTGCTTCTAAATAATCCCCACTGTCTCGGTTGTTACTGTTTACTTAGTTTGTCTTTTATTGTCAAAATATGTAATATGATTTTACTGTGACAGAAAGTAAAGAAAACTGAAGTATCCATTAACTGCTACGGTGAGTCACCATCCCTCCAGCACTGTTAAGTAAATGAAATAGGGATATGTTTACGTTTCTAGAACTACCTTCAGATCCATGGTTTTAGTTAAGGTTAAAGCTAGATGTAAATGGTATAAAGGCTCCAGATTCTAGACATTTCACCTTAACTTCTGGCTGTGCTGTTTCACATAATCACATTGTGGCTTTATCCCATGCATACTTCCTCTTGGGAACCAGCAGAAGTAGATTCCCTTTACTATTTGCTTAAACCACTACAGATGGAGAGTTTAAGGCCTACATTTCATGTGATGAATTATACCAGTTAAAGCTTGTTCTGCTAGTCTGCCTTTCAGCTGTGATGCTATATTCCAGGTTTGTCATTGTTTTTAATCTACCCCTGTGGAAGGTACAAGATTTGAGCTCCTGCTGTCTTTCAGTGAGATATAGGGTGTTCAGGAAGTTGGAAACTAGAAAATATTGCTAAGAAGTGTTTGTGTGATTCAGGGAGGAAAGATACTTTGCATTTCCTGATGTCAGAAGTTATATTACTCCGAATTTTGAGGGCTGGCTGATATAGTAAGTAGTTCTGCAAGCCAGTAAGGTATGGAAGCAGTACTACAGTTTGCAGAACTGCATGGTTCAATGGTTGCAACAGTCATATATATCTTTTGGACTACTCTTAGTACTATGATGGGTGTTTTTTCAATTTCATATTTTAGATGGCCAAGGGAGACTATATTCAGTCCTTGCCTCATCCCATTTACAAGAAGTTGGGAGAAATGGAAGGCAGATAGCTGACCCTTGCTGAGGAAGAAATGGCCCTGGCAATCCCTTATCATTCTTCTTCCTCAGGTCTGTTTCTGCTTTTTGCAAGAAGATGCTACATTCCCAGTGCCATAACATCTGCTCTTCAAAATTTCCCTTAAAACTAGCCAGTTTTTTAGATTTAGCACTCAAATCTGTTTCTTCGAGCTCAGCACTAGTTCAGAACTCGTTGTAAGCACTAAATAAGCTACAAATTACTACATCCCTCAACTTCCCTCACTTGTCTAGAGGAAAACAGGTTTTAGTACTTAATAAATAAGCACCTATCCAGGCATGTCTAAGGGTCAGCTCCCGGTATTTTCTCCTGTCTACCTGATAAATCTGGGCATCTTGGGGCAATACAGCAATTGCCTCATGTACACAGACAACCCTCTCCTCCTACCACCCAACACTACAACCTGTGAGAGATACACTTATATAGCTAAACTGGAAGCAAAGCTCTCTTCACCCAAGACTGGACTAGACAGTCAAGAGGAGAGGGTAAACATTTGTACCACACCACACTCATCACATAGTCCCTCAAAACCTACACCACCAAAACACACATAGAAACACAAAACACACACCTACATTTGCAGAGCCTCTGAATAAAAATCTGCCCAAGCAACAGAAACCTCCAAAGCATAAATGCAAGCAACCACCATCCCCCAACACAACCCAAATGATGCATAGCCCACAAACTCAGTGTGCTACTCAACCACAGCCCATAAGGCATAACAACTTACCCAACACTCTAGTCGTAGGTGACTCTATAGTCAGGCACACTGATGTTTCACTCACCAGGCTAAACAAGGAGAAAGTTACTGTCAGCTGCCTGTCAGGTGCCAGGATCCGCCACATAATGCATGCACTCAAGTCACTCCACAACGAGTACAAATATGACTCTGTCATTGTCCATGTGGGTGTGAATGACCTGAGATGTACCTCACTGGACTACATGAAAAGAGACATGAAGGAGCTGTCCAATCTTGTAGCCCAGGAAGGTATGACCCTAGCCCTGAGTAGCATCCTGCCATCAACCAGAATGATACCACAGTACAAGGACAAAATGATTGACTTCAACATTTGGCTAAACTACTGGTGTCATTCTAAGGGGATCCAGTATCTGTCTGCCTGGGATGACATGATCGACAGACCATGATGCTTTGCCAGAGATGGCCTGCACCTGTCGCCCTTAGGATTTTGGATACTGGCTAAGGCTCTTGCCATCCCTATAGTGCCTTTTTTAGGCAAGGTTCAAATGACAAACTCACCACCGTAACAGGTACAAGCAAGCAAAATCTGAGGGTAATGCTACTCAATGCTAGAAGTCTAAACCTCAAAATGCACTCACTAGAGGCACTCCTTAAAATGGAGAACATTGACATCTGTGCAGTCACAGAGACCTGGTTCAAGGCTCCAAAGAACACCCCTGCATTACCAGGCTACAATTCATACCACACCTTTTGGCCACCTAGCCTGGACCGAAACACTAAAGGCAGAGGCATGTCCATATTCATTAAGGATATCCACACCTCCAGGCTAGTTGCTCAGCATAATGCATAATGCATCTGAGATGACTGCAAACTAGGAGCCATAACTGAAACTCCTAACTATGTGAACATCCTACAAAGGGGCCTCACTGCGACAGATGGTTGGAGTCAAAGCCATGGCCTCAAGCTCAATGCCAAAAAGTGCACTGTCATCCCTTTTGGTAAAAACTCTGTACCCATGAACTACCACATAGGCAGTAGTCTACTTAACACTGAAAGTGTGATAAGAGACCTTGGGACAGAGGTGGACAGTAGTCTCTCCTTTGATAATCACATTACCACAGTAGTCAGGAAATCCTTCTACATGGCACACCTCATCACAAAAGGTTTCTCATCCAGGAAAAAAGAGGTCATTGTTCCCCTCTACTCATCACTCATTAGACACATTATAGAGTGCAACGCCTCTTTTGGTATGTACCTCACAAGACATCTACAACAACTAGAAAGGCTGCAGAAATAACTCACAAAGAGGATTACCGGCCTCAAAAAGATGCCCTATGCAGACCGTCTCAAAAAACTCCAGCTTTACACCATCGCATATCACCTTCTCAGGGGCGATCTCTGCCTAACATACAAAGCTCTGTCAAACCCGGAGCTGTTGGACATGCTCCACTTAAAGAAATCCCAATCCCTCCAAGCTGCACGCTCTAGGGACCTAAACCTTGTCACCACAATAAACAGAACATGCTGGAGGGGTAGATTCCTGTCCCAGGGACTTCTCATACTCTGCATCAAACTACCCATCCATATCAAATAAAGCTCCTCATTAGCACTCTTCAAGAAGAATCTTGATGATTGGATGGGAGATACGAAATTTATCCCCGAGATCACTTTTGTGGCTCTGTTCAACAGGGGCACAGGAAAATAATTTTCTTGGGTGGCGAAAGCCAGGGTACCTTTTTGGCTAGGCTTATATAGGTAGCC
Source organism: Protopterus annectens (assembly GCF_019279795.1). Taxonomy (NCBI): domain Eukaryota; kingdom Metazoa; phylum Chordata; order Ceratodontiformes; family Protopteridae; genus Protopterus; species Protopterus annectens. Next base: position 1,037,490,615 of record NC_056733.1, read on the forward strand.
TAGTACCTGCCTATGAACTTATGAACATTTTATTTTTCTCATTTCACACAAACTTTCAAGAACGTATCTCCTTTTACTTGGTTAATGCTGGTGATATTCTCCAAAAGAAAGGAGAACTGGATAACCTTTTTCAGTGTCCATCCTAAAAGCATCCTCTTTTCACAGAAAGTTGAAGGAGCACACCATACACAGTTTGGATTCAACAGTTTGCATCAAAGACAGTGTAAAGCTTTTGGGGTACTTTTGTCTAAATTGGCAACTATCTTTCAGCTATCCTTCCCATGCAGAGTGCATGTCATCACTTAAAAATGTGTTATTAAAGTCTGGAAGCAGGTCACTCTCCCAGGAGAAGCAAACGTATAGTAGCGTTTTTGTTCCATCTCTTTTTTATAAGACTATCTGTTTCTCAGATCAGGATGGCATCCCCAGGAGGGCTCTTCTGAGGAGAAGGCTGGGTGATTATGTGGATCAGACTAATATCAGAATGTCTACCTCTGCTCTATAACCTGAATCATTATACCATTAAGATGATTATATATTTGATGCTGTTTTTTTTTCATTTGGAAGAAAGTTCTGAGTATATTATTATTATTTCTATATGTTTGTGTTTTATCTTAGGATTATCTCCATATATCTGATTGAGACTTCTTTTCTTTTTCATGTTTCATGTTTTTCTATTTCCTCCTGTCTATGTTTTTCCTTAATAAACTGAAATAAAAGAAAGAGTAAAGAAATCTACAAAATATTATGAAAAGAGAAATATGCTTCACCTCCCAAAATGTTGCTGCTTAAATTAAAAAAATGTGGTAACATGAACTGTAATTTTTGATGCATGGCACAGAAAATGTTACTACTTACCTGACTATAAAAAAACAAGTTGACATTGGCATTGTATAGAGAAATTCTTTAAACACTGCTCTTGTTCCAACATCAAGCCAGCTATTATATTTGAGATCAGCAAGCAGCTTTGCATTTCCAGCTTTTGTTCTTGTGAAATTCACAACATACCCACCACTTCCATAATATCCAGATTCTCCCCAGTACCAGTCATACAGTTTAGGCTGTTGATATTTCCATCTGGAGGAATTAAAAATCATGTCCTTTGATTTGTGGGTGGGTGTATGTTTAATGTCAGTATTCTCATTTGTGGGAATGGCTGCCACACTTCACATTTCACAGGTGTCAGATAAAGGGCTTGTGGCTGAGGGATATACTTTGCACCCAGTACTTCCACACTACTTCTACATATGTATGGCTACTGATACATTTTGTGCATGTATATGTACCTGTGTATATATATATATATATATATATATATATATATATATATATATATATATATATATATATATATATATATATATATATATATCTCATGTGGCTATATCTACATATATGTATCTATAGATATGTACATCTGTATATATATATATATATATATATATATATATATATATATATACATACATATGAACATATGTATGTATCTATATACAATTGATGTTATATGATTATTTGTGAGTAATACATTAATATATATATCTACATATAGCTGTCTATCTGTCTACATTTACAGATATGTATCTGTCCATATGTCCATGCATGTTCGGCTCATATTTTGGCCTGTTCCTCATTCACTTGGCAATTGTCATGGATGATTGCAGCATTGAAGTCAGTAACTAGTGGCAACACGTTTGTGTTTCAGACTTCATCTCCTTCTACATATGTGTTCTAATACATATAACTATGTAACTAGCAACATTTAAAGTGTATCAGAGCATTAATTGACATATATCCCTATTTGTACCCACAGTGTGGCATACTTTGTCCAGACTTCTTGCATTAACAAGTTATGTGGTGTGATAATAATACATTTCCTGTACTGTTGACTGATTGTGCTGCATGATATGTTTGTGAAAACTTCAGGTTATGTATATCTGCCATGGTTTAGTGGTAAAACACTTTGTGTATGGAGTGCAGATGCTTGGAGAGGCAGTTTATTTTGTTGCTGGGCAGAACAAGGGACGTTGGCTACAGAGTGATTAAGGCACTTTTAAACAGTTGTAAGTGGGTTTGCACGGGTTTGCGCAATGGTAAGCACTGCTAACCTCTGCTTATGTTTTCTTACAGTCAGTTAGCTTCAAATCTCTGAAACCTGTGTAGACATAGCTTACCCCTGTGCAAACCCACTTACCACTGCTTAACAGTGCTTACTGCCGCTTACCCCCATGCTAATTCCTTTAAAAGAAAAGAAAAAGGGGTTGACAGGACAGTGGTGAAAAACGGGGCACAAAGAGGGAAAGACAGTAGGGAAAATAGCTAGGCATGTGCAGGAAGGGTATAGGAAAGGTCTATAGCTGCCCATTTCATCTACAGAAACAGCTGTGCATATACACTATATTTGCAGGTACATGCAGGTACGCTTGAACCCTCAAACCCCTGGGAGAGGGGTGAGGACAACATATATTCATTGTGATGCCAATTAGATCAGATTACATGTGTCCAGTGGACACGTGTGCAAAATGGTCAGCTATGTATGGGGCAAGATTTATTTTGTGGGAACAGATTGTCCTTTTTTTTTCAGGTGAAAGTGAGATGTTGGGTTGGGGTAGTAGGTATATTTGGGGAGGTAGGTTGGGTAGGTTAACAGACAAGACACACAAGATGCATACAGGGCTGGTATATGACACATGTGGGGGGTAAACACCATGGATGGGGAGGGGTATTTGGAATTCGCAAGCCCATGAGCCCCACTGGAAACAGTGGGACTGAGGTCCCCACACATAGGCATTCACCACTGCACCTTCACCTTCCCGAAGGTGGCTGCACTGGGGGCTTTGTACGGGAGCAGGCTCACCCTCTAGTAGCACCACTTGGCCCTCAAGCTGGCATAGCCTCTCTCGATACTCCAGATCGAGCTCCTTACGCACCACGGCCCAGACCTGTTGACAGGTGACAGGTTCCCCTCCACACCCGCTCCGAGGGGGGGGGCGAGCCCATCCCCTGCATCGGTTCCACCCGAAGGTGGCGCAGGGCCCATGGAGGAGGAGGTCCCAGGCTGGGCCCCAGATGTGCTGGTGCCCGGTGCCATGGCCAGCTGAGGTGGGACAGGTGGGTTTGCTAGGACCGGCCTTCCCATACGAGCTGTGTTGTCACAGGTTAATGACAGATATGGGTTAGTAACAGTGAACAGCATTCAGGATTAGTTATAACAGCATGCATAGGTATTCCCAATAACCCAACACACCAGATTTAACACAGTTGCAGAGCAAGCAGAACACATGCATATATGGAACAACGGTGGACAATACAGGAGCATGCAGGTTTAACTGATGGCAACAGGCCACCAATATGGGTGCATTTTCACATAGCACATGCATAGAAACAAATGTGAATATTTATAAACCATTAGGACATACGTCCCAACAAACGTTTGGAGTGTACACATACCATTTGAGGAGTGTCACTGGGTTAGTATGCACATATGGTAGGGGTGAGAGAGAGTTCAATTAACAACTAATATATCCTTGTAGTTTTCACAGCATTCTTAGTCACTGCAGTGGTCTTTCCCTTACATGTATTATTACACTACACAATGGCCTTATATTGTACATTGGTATGTTTATAAATTATCATATACGTGATTTGTGTCTTACATACAGGCGTGACAGGCTGCAGGTGTTAATGCAACATATGTTGAGAATTGCTGTCATACACTTTGGGTGAGGTGCTAGAATGACAGGTTTGTTTCCATATACATTCTCTGACTATGTACATGTTTGACTATCAGTTATATGTCATTGACAGCTGCCTACAATTCTTGGATCATCACACTGGATTTTCAGGGGAACAGGGTACCAAGCTGGTGATATGGGACATTTATCTGGACATGCTGGACAGATTGGAACAGTTGTGGGGTATGAATATGCATACAACTTACAATTTGAACATTCTAGCAAATTCTGTACAGTTGTTGGGTGTAAGTATGCATACAGCTTTTTATCTGAACATTGTATCAAAATCTGTACAATTGTGGGGTATGATTATGCATACGATTTAGTAGCACTCCCAGGATTCAAACCCCTGCTGTGTGTGACAAAATATTATAGCTAACATCACAGTACACTGCGCTATCAGGGAATTGATGTAAAGCTTTCGACTGTTTTTTATCTAAGTCTCCCTAACTTGTACAATATAACTGACCTCTTGGCACTTCCAACATTGTTATGCAGGACTTCATGCTCATTTTATCTGCATACCACGGTGTGGGTGATACTGCTTAAGATACAACAGTACTATTTATAGTATGGAACAGATTGCCAACATATGAGAGAAGAGTAAACAGAAGTACTCCAGGAGTTATATCTTTATTCACAGACTATTACACATATATTTCTAATGGTACAACACTTTCTAAGGCTCTTATATTTATTTGTTATGACAGTACATGCAGACTGATTACTAACCTGCCTCATGGTGCAGCCTTTGCAGCCTGGCATCATGGGCTTGCTGGTTCACAGCCCGCTCATTTGCAGCTGTCAGAGAAATGCAGTGATATTTAGCCATACCTATCCATAGTATACACAAGCTAAGCAATTATTTACTACTTAGTAGAATGAGTACTTACTCAGTACTGGGGCATTGGGCATCTGCCGAGACTCCTGGATCCACTGTTCCAGTACATCCCCCCTCCGCCACTTCAGGTCAGCATGGTGGTGCCTGACCTGCTCACCAGTCCTGGGGATACCTGTGAGATCTGGTACTGGCCCTGCAGTAGTTTCTGATTATGGTGTTTTACCAGGAGCCATACCATGACTTTTGAGTGCTGGATGCCCCAGCACTGCGCTCTAAATCGAGTGCCTTCACCCACACCAGCCATTCTGCCTGCATTAGGAAGCTACAATCAGTTATGGGTAGTATTCCCGCCTGTGGGGTTTAAATACGGCCATTTTCCCACACTTCCCCATGACTGGCCAGTTTTGAAAAGGCTAAGCTATGGGCAGACCTGCTTACATGAGGTTGGCACTGCTTAAAGAGGTATACCACTAGGCATATTGAATTGGCTCCCCTACACATTGCTTACACTTACTAACTTGAGCTGTGCTGCAGTTAGCATTGCTTAATAGTTAATTAGCACTATAATTTGCCATTTGGCAATGATTTATTCTTCATTACAGGTTATATATGTGTCTGGTATCCGTGATTCATGTGTACATACACTGTATGGGAACCTGGGGACTTCTACACTTTATTACAATAACACCTCAAATCTATGCTTACTGCAATACTCGAGTTCACATATTTATGTTCTGTGGCAGGTTATCCACCATCACACTGTACATAGATTCAGTTCACATATTTGGTTCGATTTTCCTGTGGTGAGGATTAGTTTGCTGATACCTCATTCATATCTATTGCTATGATGGCTTGGTGGTTAACTACTATGACTATAGTGTGCAGGATCCTGAGTTTGAGCCTTGCAGAGGCAGTTAATATTTTGCTAGGCAGAACAAGGGCCGTTGGATACAGTGTGATTAAGGTACTTTTGAGCAGTTGTAAGTGGGTTTGCATGGGGGTAATCACTGCCTATACAGGTTAAGCAATTTAGAGGCTTACTGGGTGCAGGGCACTGTAACCGGAAATTAGCAGTGCTTACCTTCGCGCAAACCCATGCACACGGCCTTAAACTCACTTACTAGTGCTGACACATGCTTATTACTGCTTCTTGCTGCTTAACCTAACTACTGCTTTATGCATAATGATACTGACACCTCACATATTCATTTCCTGCAGTACTCTAGGTCGTATATATATATATATATATATATATATATATATATATAGATAGATATATATATATATATATAGATATATATATATATATATATATATATATGTTCTTTCATGGCAGCAGTACTCCAGTTCATATATATATATGTTATTCCACGGGTTATGCAACATACATATTACTCATAACGTGCTTTGCCATGGGAAACGGTATGTCTCATTTACCTTCCTGTTCCCCCCTCCTTTCTCACTTACATCCATGTGGCGGTCCCATTAGAATGGGTCCGTCCAACCCCGGCATACCTCGGCCCATAATGTCTTACCCATCATTCCCTCCACCCCCTCCCTCCCCCACATCAATCATCCTTCCTACAGGTTCCATCCGAATCTCACCACACCACTACACATTGCCCACTCTCCACTTCTCGGGACCCATCATGTAAGTTGTCTCACCCCATGGATCTTCAGGGTTCCCACACATTCAGTCAGTGAACATACATATCCTTTTTTGCTTACCTGTAAGGCATGGTATGTTACCGCGAGGACTCTTTTTAGCAGAATCTTTGGGGTCGTCCCGCTAGGGACGAACATGCGTTTGGTTAAGATTAGACTTTGCAGGTTGACATGGTTTCTCCCACTGGTAGTATCCTGCCAGTAGTCTGGGTAGCAGTGCTGTGCAATGCTTAACAGTGCTTAATATTCAATTGCATGATATTTGCCTTTTGGCATTGATGTCTTCTTCATTACATGTTATATATGTGTCTTGTATCCTTGATTCATGTGTACGTATGCTGTATGGGGTGCTGGGAACTTCAACACTTTATTGCAATAACACCTCACATCCTCACATCTGGCCTTACTGCAGTACTCCATTTCACATATTTATGTTATGTAGCAGGTTGTACTACTTCACACTGTACATAGATTCAGTTCACATGTTTGGTTTGATTTTCCTGTGGTGAGAATTAGTTTGCTGATACCTCATGCATATCTATTGCTATAATGGCTTAGTGGTTAACTACTGTGACTATAGTGTACAGGGTCCTGAGTTTGAGCCTTGCAGAGGCAGTTTATTTTGTTGCTGGGCAGAACATGGGCTGTTGGATCCAGAGTGATTAAGGCACTTTAAAGCAGTTGTAAGCGGGTCTGCACGATGGTAAGCACTGCTAACCTCCTGTTACAGTTTCTTACACTCAGTTAGCTTCTACTTTGCTTACTCTATGTAGGCAATGCTTATCCCTGCGCAATCGCACTTAGACACGCTTACTACTGCTTATTTATGGTTAAACCTACTTACTAGTGCCTTATTCATTATGACACTGACACTTCACATGTGCATTTCATGCAGTACTCCAGTTCACATTTAAATGTTATTATGCAGGTTATATGGCAAAAAGATGTAAAAATATGTTCATATACAGATTTCACATGGAAAATGATATGTGCTGCATTGGGACTCGAACTGGGAATCCCTGTTCATTAGGCGGATGCTCTAACCACTACACTGTTGCTGTGCTGCTTCATTTACATATATATTCCTTGTTATCCTCTTCAGCCTTTTCAGCTGCTTTAACCGTAGCAAAGAATGGGCAAACCCATGCACCTATGGTTAGTTGTACGCGGGGTTTTAAAAAAAAATAAATACAAAGGTTTCTTCATTTTATTTCAATGTACTGTTGCTGTTGAACACATGGGGACTGTTGGTGGGGATATGCGGACACCTATGAGCAGTCTCGCTCATTTATTTACACTTTCTTCTGTTCTACTTTGCAGGGACATGTTTATTCTGAGAGCTCTGCTCTCAGACACGCCCCCTGCACTCGTCCATGCTCAGTGTAGGATTTGGAGCTCAGGCAGCGCGCCTTCATTAATATGCATGGCGCGCTGCCATTCTCCTCTTAAACTGCCGCTTACGTGCAGGACTAGTTTAGTCCTGCACGGCAGATTAGTAAATCCGGGGGACTGTCTCAGGCACCATTTTACATAACAGTGCTGCAATTTTTGACGGCACCAGTTCTTAGATGTGATCATAGTAAGCCTTCCTCAATGCACACAGAAGTCCTCAAGCCTCCTCTAGATTTCAGAAAAAGTACTGCAGAGCTCACTGTATCAGAAGTTATACACTGCAGTGTACAAACACAGACAGACCCACCTCGATATCCCACACACAAACGCAGAGAGACCCCCCCCTCCATATCCTACACATGTGAAATACTTGGGTCTATATTACATTATCGCACGCTTACAAAAGTGAATGATAATTAATCAACCCCATATAAGTGAAAGCTTCCAATGTCGAAAGCTCAGAACGGCGATTTTTAACTTTAAAACATTACATAAAGTGGGGGAGTTTGCACCCCATACCCCCACTACTTAAATATACCAACTCCGAGATCCCACTACAGTGCCGTAAATGGAAAAGCAACAGAAGCGGCCAAGCAAATTCTTTCCCAGGGAAAAATTTGCTTAAAAGCCGCTTTGCTATTTTGCCTTTTCGTTCTTTTACGTTTATCAAGACACATTCTACAAAATGCGCCTGCGATCACGTAATGGGAACCCAAATACGCAGGATTTGGCACAGCACATAATTCTTTTATTATTTATTTGTAGTTAACTACACCTATTTAATGACTCATCATTTTATATTTAGACTGATCTTTCATAACTATACCAAATAGTTAATTAGACATTATCTACAGACTAGTCTGGAACTCCTCTCAAACAGGCATAAGTCTTATCATTTGAGAAACAGTGTTTTCGGCAGCAATAACACTTTACCCCAGTGGATGATTTGCTTCTAAATAATCCCCACTGTCTCGGTTGTTACTGTTTACTTAGTTTGTCTTTTATTGTCAAAATATGTAATATGATTTTACTGTGACAGAAAGTAAAGAAAACTGTAGTATCCATTAACTGCTACAGTGAGTCACCATCCCTCCAGCACTGTTAAGTAAATGAAATAGGGATATGTTTACGTTTCTAGAACTACCTTCAGATCCATGGTTTTAGTTAAGGTTAAAGCTAGACGTAAATGGTATAAAGGCTCCAGATTCTAGACATTTCACCTTAACTTCTGGCTGTGCTGTTTCACATAATCACATTGTGGCTTTATCCCATGCATACTTCCTCTTGGGAACCAGCAGAAGTAGATTCCCTTTACTATTTGCTTAAACCACTACAGATGGAGAGTCTAAGGCCTACATTTCATGTGATGAATTATACCAGTTAAAGCTTGTTTTGCTTGTCTGCCTTTCAGCTGTGCTGCTATATTCCAGGTTTGTCATTGTTTTTAATCTACCCCTGTGGAAGGTACAAGATTTGAGCTCCTGCTGTCTTTCAGTGGGATACAGGGTGTTCAGGAAGTTGGAAACTAGAAAATATTGCTAAGAAGTGTTCGTGTTATTCAGGGAGGAAAGATACTTTGCATTTCCTGATGTCAGAAGTTATATTACTCCGAATTTTGAGGACTGGCTGATATAGTAAGTAGTTCTGCAAGCCAGTAAGGTATGGAAGCAGTACTACAGTTCGCAGAACTGCATGGTTCAATGGTTGCAACAGTCATATATATCTTTTGGACTACTCTTAGTACTGTGATAGGTGTTTTTTCTATTTCATATTTTAGATGGCCAAGGGAGACTATATTCAGTCCTTGCCTCATCCCATTTACAAGAAGTTGGGAGAAATGGAAGGTAGATAGCTGACCCTTGCTGAGGAAGAAATGGCCCTGACAATCCCTTATCATTCTTCTTCCTCAGGTCTGTTCCTGCTTTTTGCAAGAAGATGCTACATTCCCAGTGCCATAATGTCTGCTCTTCAAATTTTCCCTTAAAACTAGCCAGTTTTTTAGTTTTAACACTCAAATCTGTTTCTTCGAGCTCAGCACTAGTTCAGAACTCGTTGTAAGCACTAAACAAGCTACCAATTACTACATCCCTCAACTTCCCTCACTTGTCTAGAGGAAAACAGGTTTTAGTACTTAATAAATAAGCACCTATCCAGGCATGTCTAAGGGTCAACTCCCAGTGTTTTCTCCTGTCTACCTGATGAATCTGGGCATCTTGGGGCAATGCAGCAATTGCCTCATGTACACAGACAACCCTCTCCTCCTACCACCCAACAATACAACCTATGAGAGATGCACTTATATAGCTAAACTGGAAGCAAAGCTCTCTTCACCCAAGACTGGACTAGACAGTCAAGAGGAGAGGGTAAACACTTGCACCACACCACACTCATCACATAGTCCCTCAAAACCTACACCACCAAAACACACACATAGAAACACAAAACACACACCTACATTTGCAGAGCCTCTCAATAAAAATCTGCCCAAGCAACAGGGACCTCCAAAGCATAAATGCAAGCAACCTCCATCCCCCAACACAACCCAAATGTCGGATAGCCCACAAACTCAGTGTGCCACTCAACCACAGCCCATAAGGCATAACAACTTACCCAACACTCTAGTCATAGGCGACTCTATAGTCAGGCACACTGATGTTCCACTCACCAGGCTAAACAAGGAAAAAGTTACTGTCAGCTGCCTGTCGGGTGCCAGGATCCACCACATAATGTATGCACTCAGGTCACTCCACAATGAGTACAAATATGACTCTGTCATTGTCCATGTTGGTGTGAATGACCTGAGATGTACCTCACTGGACTACATGAAAAGAGACATGAAGGAGCTGTCCAATCTTGTAGCCCGGTCAGGTATGACCCTAGCCCTGAGTAGCATCCTGCCATCAACCAGAATGATACCACAGTACAAGGACAAAATGATTGACTTCAACAATTGGCTAAACTACTGGTGTCATTCTAAGGGGATTCAGTATCTGTCTGCCTGGGATGACATGATCGACAGACCACGATGCTTTGCCAGAGATGGCCTGCACCTGTCGCCCTTGGGATTTTGGATACTGGCTAAGGCTCTTGTCATCCCTATAGTGCCTTTTTTAGGCAAGGTTCAAATGACAAACACCACCGTAATAGGTACAAGCAAGCAAAATATGTGGGTAATGCTACTCAATGCTAGAAGTCTAAACCTCAAAATGCACTCACTAGAGGCACTCCTTAAAATGGAGAACATCGACATCTGTGCAGTGACAGAGACCTGGTTCAAGGCTCCAGAGAACACCCCTGCATTACCAGGCTATAATTCATACCACACCTTTCGGCCACCTAACCTGGACCGAAACACTAAAGGCAGAGGCATGTCCATATTCATTAAGGATATCCACACCTCCAGGCTAGTTGCTCAGCATAATGCATCCGAGATGACTGCAAACTAGGAGCCATAACTGAAACTCCTAACAATGTGGACATCCTACAAAAGGGCCTCACTGAGACAGATGGTTTCAAAGCCATGGCCTCAAGCTCAATGCCAAAAAGTGCATTGTCATCCCTTTTGGTAAAAACTCTGTACCCATGAACTACCAGCAGTAGTCTACTTAACAGTGAAAGTGTGATAAGAGACCTTGGGACACAGGTGGACAGTAGTCTCTCCTTTGATAATCACATCACCACAGTAGTCAGGAGATCCTTCTACATGGCATACCTCATCACAAAAGGTTTCTCATCCAGGAAAAAAAGCGGTCATTGTTTCCCTCTACTCATCACTCATTAGACCCATTATAGACTACAACGTCCCTTTTGGTATGTACCTCACAAGACATCTACAACAACTAGAAAGGCCGCAGAAATACCTCACAAAGAGGATTACCGGCCTCAAACAGATGCCCTATGCAGACCGTCTCAAAAAACTCCAGCTTTACACCTTCGCATATCGCCTTCTCAGGGGCGATCTCTGCCTAACATACAAAGCTCTGTCAAACCCAGAGCTGATGGACATGCTCCACTTAAAGAAATCCCAACCCCTCCAAGCTGCACGCTCTAGGGACCTAAACCTTGTCACCACAATAAACAGAACATGCTGGAGGGGTAGATTCCTGTCCCAGGGACTTCTCATACTCTGCAAATAACTACCTATTTATATCAAATAAAGCTCCTCATTAGCACTATTCAAGAAAAATCTTGATGATTGGATGGGAGATACGAAATTTATCCCCGGGATCACTTTTGTGGCTCTGTTCAACAGGGGTACAGGAAAATAATTTTCTTGGGTGGCGAAAGCCAGGGTACCTTTTTGGCTAGGCTTATATAGATACCTAGTACCTGCCTATGAACTTATGAACATTTTATTTTTCTCATTTCACACAAACTTTCGAGATATCTCCTTTTACTTGGTTAATGCTGGTGATATTCTCCAAAAGAAAGGAGAACTAGATAACCTTCTTCACTGTCCATCCTAAAAGCATCCTCTTTTCACAGAAAGTTGAAGGAGCACACCATACACAGTTTGGATTCAACAGTTTTCATCAAATATAGTGTAAAGCTTTTGGGGTACTTTTGTCTAAATTGGTAACTATCTTCCAGCTATCCTTCCAATGCGAGTGCATGTCATCACTTAAAAATGTGTTATTAAAGTCTGGAAGCAGGTCACTCTCCCAGGAGAAGTAAACTTATAGTAGCATTTTTGTTCCATCTCTTTTTTATAAGACTATCTGTTTCTCAGATCAGGATGGCATCCCCAGGAGGGCTCTTCTGAGGAGAAGGCTGGGTGATTATGTGGATCAGACTAATATCAGAATGTCTACCTCTGCTCTATAACCTGAATCATTATACCATTAAAATGATTATATATTTGATGCTGTTTTTTTTTTTCATTTGGAAGAAAGTTCTGAGTATATTATTATTATTTCTATATGTTTGTGTTTTATCTTAGGATTATCTACATATATCTGATTGAGACTTCTTTTCTTTTTCATGTTTGATGTTTTTCCATTTCCTCCTGTCTATGTTTTTCCTTAATAAATTGAAATAAAAGAAAGAGTAAAGAAATCTACAAAATATTATGAAAAGAGAAATATGCTTCACCTCCCAAAATGTTGCTGCTTAAATTAAAAAAATGTGGTAACGTGAACTGTAATTTTTGATGCATGGCACAGAAAATGTTACTACTTACCTGACTATACAAAACAAGTTGACATTGGCATTGTATACAGAAAATTCTATAAACACTGCTCTTGTTCCAACATCAAGCCAGCTATTATGTTTGAGATCAGCAAGCAGCTTTGCACTTCCAGGTTTTGTTCTTGTCAAATTCACAACATACCCACCACTTCCATAATATCCAAGTTCTCCCCAGTACCAGTCATACAGTTTAGGCTGTTGATATTTCCATCTGCAGGAATTAAAAAAAAGAAGTTAGCTACTCACCGTAACATTCCATCTATGTTGTCCATTTTCATTCTTCTTCAACAACTGGGTTCATATCCGACCCTCGGATCTGACTTGGATGCCTTTTACAGTTCGTAGATACTGGAAACTCTCAAGCTTCTCCATTATCCATAATGCTCTAGTCCCCTACCACACCTCAGATCTTGTTTGCTGGACTTATAACTTCACAGAAAAATAGAAACAATTATAAAATGAGAAAATAATACCTGGAGCTCAAAGGCAGGAATACTGGTTCCCTTATTATCTTCTTGTTCTTCCAGAAGTCAGAAACCAAAAGGAAGGGGGTTGGAGAGAGGGGAGCTGAGGAAGAATGAAAATGGATAACACAGACAGAACGTTACAGTGAGTATATAACATCTTTATCCGATGTTGTAAATTTTCATTCATTCCTCAACAAGTGAGAGAGAGTCCCCAGCTACCTGAATCCCAGGAGGAATCTAAGGAAGGATATTCCTGAGCACTGTTGACCCGAAGGCTGCTTCCCCTTGAGACCAGCTCCAAGTTGCAATGTCTAATAAAGGTATAATGATTAGCCCAAGTTGCAGCTGCACAAATATCATCCATGGAAGACCCGGATAAAAATACTGATGAAGCTGCCATGGACCTAGTTGAATGATCTCTTAAAGGTTTTGACAAGGACAAACCTAACTTATTGTAGACAAAGGAAATGCAATCTATTAAGCATTTGGCTAAAGTTACTTTGGTAACAGGTTTACCCCATTTTGATTCTCCAAAAGAAACAAATAATTGATCTGCTCTTCTCAAATTTTTTGTTCTATCTAAATATAAACATAACTGTCTGTGAACATCCAATAACATGCTTTCTCCTTTATTTGTAAAATTTGGAAAGAAAACTGGAAGATTAATAAATTGATTGATGTTGGATTCTGACATCACCTTTGGAAGGAAGGATGGGCTGGTTCGTAACGCTACTTTGTTCTTATGGAAAATCAAATAAGAAGGCTTAGAAGATAGGGCTTTAAGTTCATAGGTTTTTCAAGCAGAGGTTACAGTTACTAAAAAGATTGTTTTCCAGGTTAAAAATTTTAGTTCACACTTTGCTGATGGTTCAAATGGAGACCGAGTCAAAGATTGTGATACCAAATTCAAATCCCAAGGTGAAGTTGGATCTTTATAAGGGTGACTATGAAGAAAATTTCCCCTTATACAGGATCTTACCATCCTGTTCACACCTGAATAGTGTGCCTTTAACTTTGAGGCCAAACAAAGAACTTCTGTCAAAGACAGCATTGATGAAGGAGGACTATGCAGGCTCTGCAAAACCACACAGGTGCATCCAAGCATGTCTCCTAATGGAAATGCTTGAACCCACCACCGCTGAAGTACCTTCAGCTGCATGTGAAATGAGCCTCTTGGAAGAATTTGAAATGGAATGCAAGGTAGCCAACTGTGGGACAATAGATGTCTCTGCCTCAGAAGTGATGATCCCAGAGAGATTTGGATAGTTCTTTAATCAAATCACTCTGAAGTCTGGTGAAGTGTGCCAAATAATTCAGTAACCTGAGTGCAAAATTTCCTGAAGCATATACACACTTCCCAAATCTGTCCAATGCCCTGGACTCCCTGTTAGGGGGATGGACAGATAAACCCCTCTTCTATGAGTTCCTTCTTTGTGGCCACCACTATGAACATGGCATCTACTGGTACTCCTTTGCTCCAGAATTCTCTTCCTTTCAGTGTTGTCCTGTCTGGTCTCTTGGAGATTGTCTCAACAGTGTTGGGTTCCTTCCACTCCCACGTAGAGATCAAGTCAATGAGCTCATTGGTGGACGGAGTCATCCAAAAGATAGATGGGCCTGACCCAAAGGCTTCCAGGAATAATGATTCTTCTTTGGAAAGGTTATCAGTAGCAAACCACCCCTTCGCTTGAGGATCTCCAGGATGTCTCAAAAGGAGATGTCATCATGTGGTGATCTTGAGGACCCTTCCCCCTCATCAAAATCGTATATTCTGTGACCGATTCTTGAAAAGAGTCTAAGTGCCTCCTCTTGCACTTTCTCTTCCTAGGGACTTCTTCAGAGGGATGTTACGGATAAGTAACAGAAGATATGAGTATACCCTGCTGGGTAACCTGGAGACTTTGGGCTGGCTGTCCCTGTGGAGTACAGTGTTGAGGCTCAAGGCACAAAGACATATCAGATTAGGAAGACAGATCCGAGGGGGAGGGGATCTCCACTACCTCAAAGGCAGAATGCCGTGGGGAGAAGGAGGTCGATGATGTTGAGAAGACATACTTCTGGACTGTTGGCAACCTCTGGCCTAAAGGCAGACCACCTGAGGAAGGGGCTGGAGTCGAGCTGTCCAAAGCCAATGCTCCAAGGGGCAGAGATGGCTCAGACAACTTCAGAGTTGACTCCAACACCCTGGACCTGGCAGCAACGCTATGGCTCCGAGAGTCACCCGGCTCCAACATGCTTGGAGTCGATCCACTCAGAGAAGGTATCAGAACAGAAGATACAAAACTCTTTGGATCCAATATGGATGGTTCTGGATGTCTCAGATCCAGGGGCTCTGAAGCCAAAGGCTGGATCACAGAAGGAGCCAAAACAGGCCCTGTAGTACAGGTGAAGGTCTCCAGAGCTGATAGGGTAGGAGCTGGGAGAACTCTCATCTGAATTTGTACCAACAGAAATTTCCTCATCATTCTATCCACATCTGCTTCTGTCATACTCATGGAAGAAGAAGAAGAAGCCACTGAAGGGATCCTAGAATGATGACATCTCTCTAGGAAGGGTGATGATAGATGGGGAGGAACAGGCTCTAGAGATGATACATACCAGATCCCAGGGAGCTTCTTTGGCTCCGAGTGTATCCTGTTATCAGAGGCTATCAGATCCAAGGATTTAGTCTGCGGATCCAACGAATTGGATCTGACAGCTTAGACACCTTAAGAGTAGATTCAAGAGTCAGGTTAGAGCTAATAGTGGAAGATCCAGATGGGTCCAATGTACGCTTTCTGGACCCCTTCTTATCTAATTTTTTTGAGGTTTGAGCTCCAGAAAAAGTATCCAAAAAGCAGTAGGCAATAAACCTTTTAGAATTAGTTTATCCTTACGGCCCACTAAGGCCCGTGGATTAAAGGCCTTACAAATGTCGCATGACCCTTTCAAGTGAGCTGGGCCTAACCAATGCACACAGGAATTGTGTGTATCAGATAGAGGAATTTTATGCCCACAATCTTTACATTTTTTAAAATACTAAGGTTTATCAGCCTTATTGAAGTAGAAAAATTAACTACAGTAATAATAAAGATAAATGAGATTTTTTAAAATGAAGAATGAAAGAAAGTTAAAAAGGGATTACTAACAACAGTAATCAAAGAAATTACCACAAGTGTAATAAGAAAGAAAAAATCTACCAACAATGGTAAGCAAAGAATACACAAATAAGTGTAGAAAGGATAGGCGAGGCATATATAATATGGTTTACATTAAAAATGTGGAAATGCAGTTCGAAGAAAATGGGTTGGCCGAATGTGTGTTCTACCAATGCTTGTAATGTTGAACTAAAAATATATGAATTCATATTAGCAAAAGTGAGTACACATTCACTAACATGAAGTTGACATTTTGAACTGAGATCATAGTATAGTGCGGCTCGGGAAATTTACCCTTTTCCTCACTGAAGTGTGATCTCGGAGTTGGTGTATATAATATGCAAGGGGTGCAGGAAGGCTTCAAAAACATTAACAGTAACACAGACTTTCAACACTGGAACTTCCAGTGTTCGAATGTCAATTGCCATGGTTACCATTTCTAGTATTGTGGTATTACCAAAGTCTGGTAAACAATTCAGTAATTTTGTTAGAAACTGTTTTCAATTTCAACATTTTAATAGTAAACCATACAATACATCTAGAAAAAGATAATAAAATATGAAAATGCTATTTCATTCACAATTTCACACTAAAGTTTGAGAGCTAACAGCGGCCACTTCCATAAGCGAAGGCAGCAAATGAGATCTGAGGTATGGTAAGGGGACTAGAGCTTTATGGGTAAGGGAGGAGCAAGACAGTTTCCAGTATCCACAAGCTGTAAAAAGCATCCAAGTCAGATCCAAGGGTCAGATCCAAACTCACTTGTTGAGGAATGAATGAAAACTGACAACATCAGATGTACATTTTTAATGTGCAAGGAGTGGTATCTGAATTACAATATGTTTACCTCTTTAAGCTTTAATATCATGGACAGTCTCAATACACATAATATTTGCAATAATGAGAACAACACTAAGTCATGTCATGTCACACAATATTGGAAATATTATACAGCCTTTAACTAATCAAACCAAACTTCTTGCATTCATTGGAAAGTACTGCAACCAAAGACCCAACAAAGTAAATGAATAAATGAATTAATTAATTAATTACATAATCAATTCCGTCATTCATTCATTAATACCCATTTTATCCTACTTAAGATCAATGGGTAGCTACAGTCTGTCTTATGAAGCAATTCTGAACATGTTGCCAGTCTACTGCAGAACACATGCACACATTTACACACTGCAAAAACTACAAGCATTTTACAGGTCATTATTTCACCTAATGTCATAATTTTGTGATGTAGGAGAATATGTGAATGGTAACCATATGAAATGCCAGGTCTGGTTCATTTCGCCAAAAGCACATTTTGCTGAAACCTATGTCAGCAAGACCAAATTGCCAAAAGCACAAATCGACGAAAGCTCATTTCGCCGAATTTTATTTCACCGAAAATAGTAGTGGCAGTGTATATGCCCCTTTCCCCATTGTAGTGCAATCCTGGAGTTAGAATAAGAAGTTATGTACCTACCATAACGTTCCATGTTAGTTGTCTTCTTCTCGCCTTCTTTCTTGCTGGTTGGGTTCGGAGCCGATCCTCGTCTCCGACTCGGCCATCTACTAAAGCTCGAGAGCTATTTACTGGCTCGAGGCCTCCCATATCCCACAATGCTTGGCGCTAGATACCCAGATCTCATTTGGCACAGCTAACACCATAGAAAATACAAAGACACCTGTCCAAACTACAAGGTTTTCCTACAGTACTAAGACAGAGGAGGACATAACCAAGATAAGACTCAGCCAGAGGAAGAAGGCCTCAAAAAGGGACTCTTCTCGGTCTGTCCAGGCTAGGGGGGTGGAGGGTGGGACGCAAGAAAGAAGGCGAGAAGAAGACAACTAACATGGAACGTTATGGTAGGTACATAACTTCTTAATGTTAAGTTGTCTCTCTCGCCTTCATTCTTGCTGGTTGGGACAGGGTCCCTAGCACCTTAGTCCTGGGTGGCTGATCGGAACAGACTCTTGAGCACAGTGGAACCAAAATCAGCTCTACTCCTAGAGGCCATATCCAACTTATAATGTGAAATGAAAGTATGAGGAGTGGCCCATGTGGCTGCAGCACAAATAGATTCCATTGGTAGTCTTGTTTGAAAAGCTACCGAAGTAGCTAACGCTCTGGTGGAATGACCTTTAGGTTTAGTAGGGAGTTCTTTATGTCTCAGCTGATAAATCAAAGTAATAGTAGAGGACAACCACCTGGATAAGGTTACTTTAGAAACTGGCAGGCCCTGTTTGCCCTCAGCATAGGACAGGAAGAGTTGGTCTGATTTCCTTGTTTGCTTGGTCCTATCCAAATAAAAACGTAATTGCCTATGAACGTCCAATTGGTGTAACTTTTGTTCAGCTTTGTTCGAATAGTTAGGAAAAAGGACAGGTAGATCAATAGCCTGATTCAGGTTTGTTTCGGAAGGTATCTTGGGCAGAAACGAAGGATTAGTCCTGAGTGAAACTCTATCCTTATGAAACACAAGGTAAGGAGGACGAATACAGAGGGCTTGAAGTTCCAAAACTCTCCTAGCTGAGGTGATGGCTACTAAAAAGAGAGTCTTCCAGGAGAGCAATTTTAAGGAACAGGAAGCCACAGGTTCAAAAGGGGGGAGAATCAAGGAAGCTAATATCAAGTTTAAGTCCAACGGAGGTGGGGGATCTCTGACCGGGGGCCTAAGCAAAACAGTCCCTTTAAGAAAGGCCTTGCAAAGTTTGTGGGACATGATGCTGGTTTCTGACAGGCCAGCGTGGAAATTTGCGATAGCAGCTAATTGGACCCCAATGGTGGCAGACGAGGAACCAACTTGAAAGAGTTCTGCTAAAAAATCTAGAACATGATGGACAGGGGCTGTAAAGGGGTCTATATTCCTAGCCTCTGCCCAGAAAGAGAAACATTTCCACTTACTAGCATAAGTCTTCCTGGTGGTAGATTTGTGCGAAGAAAGGATGATTTCACGCACCGGCTGAGAAATATGTGGGAAGCCTGGCTAAGGTTGGAAGTGGAGCAACCAAGCTGTGAGGTTGAGAGACTGAAGGGATTGGTGCAGCCCACCCGACTGATGGACCAAGAGGTCTGGCACTGGGTCCAGATTCCAAGGCTGCTCCAGCAGATGACGATGTAGGAATGGGAACCAAATTTGTCGAGGCCAGTAAGAGGCAATGAGGATCATCCTGGATCCCAATGCGGTCAACTTTTGAATTAGTTTGGGAATTAGGGGAAAATGTGGGAATGCATACAGAAGTCCCCAGGGCCAATCATGAACTAGAGCATCTCTGGGGGAGTGCCCGGGAAGGGGAAGAGAGTGAAGAAATCATCGCACTTGCTGTTGAGAGGAGTTGCGAAAAGGTCGCAGCAAGGTTGACCCCATCTGCGGAAAATTTTGTCCGCTACTGACTGATTGAGAGACCACTCATGAGGCATGAAAATAGCTCTGCTTAGCCTGTCCGCTATGACGTTGGACTTCCCAGGGATGTGCGTTGCTATCAGAAACCATTGAGAGGAGATCACCCACTGCCAGAGTCTGAGTGCTTCTCGACATAAGGGATAGGACTTGGTTCTGCCCTGCTTGTTGAGATACCACACTACAGACATATTGTCTGTTTGAATTGCAATAGTCCCGGTGGGTAGAGAGTCCTGAAGAGCTTGCAACGCTAAAAGCACCGCTCTCATCTCCAAGACATTTATGTGCAGGTGGTACTCTAGAGGTTGCCAAGTGCCCTGGCCAGTCCTGCCCTGAAAGTGCCCCCCCCCATCCGATCAGGGAGGCATCCGTGGTCACCGTGTCAACAGGAGTACTAGAGGGGAGACCATCCACCACGCCAGGTGGTCTTTGCATGATTGAGTGATTATTATCTTGTGAGACATCGAAAGTTGTTGAAAAGACCAGTGAGTAAAAAGCATCCACTGAAGAATCCGCATGTGAAAACGAGCCAGGGGAACTAGTATGATTGCTGCTGCCATGAAATCCAACGTTTTTAGTACAAATCTGGCCTGAATCCTTTTGCACTGTAGTAAGACCTGCATATGTCGGCGAATGTCTGACACTCTGTCTACAGGAAGTTTTGCAGACAGATCTTTTGTATTTAATCTTGCGCCTATAAAGGTTATAGACTGACAAGGTGACAATGCAGACGTTTTGAAGTTTATTGAGATACCTAGCTTGGAGCAAGTTTGGATGGTATAATCCCTGGCTCGCAGTAGCTGATGCCTGGTGGAAGCAGTAAGGAGCCAGTCGTCTAGATATGGAAACACCTGGAATCCTCGGCGTCTCAGGTGAGCCATAACCACTGCCATGCATTTGGTGAACACCCTGGGGGCTGTGATGAGACCAAAGGGCAGGGCTCTGAATTGATAGTGACTGGCTCCCAGCCGGAAGCGGAGAAACCTTCTGGAGCGCCTATCCATTTTGATATGGTAGTATGCATCCTGAAGGTCTATGGAGCACATCCAATTGTCCTGACCCAAAAAGGGTAGAATGGACTGAAGCGTGACCATCCGGAACTTCGTTCTTTGAACAGATTTGTTTAACCTGCTGAGATCCAAAATGGGTCTCCAGTCCCCATCTTTTTTGGTACCAAAAAGAACTTGGAGTAAATTCCGGATCCTTGCTGATCTGCTGGGACTGGCTGGATGGCCCGTTTTTCTAGCAGTTTTGAAATTTCTGGCACTGCTTTTTCCCTTAGACTGGGTGGAACATCTGGAAGGAACTTGGTTGTTTGTACAGGGGTGTGGACAAAGTGGATTTTGTAACCCTCGGATATGACAGACCGTACTCATTTGTCTTGTATGAGGAGTTGCCAGGCTTCTGGGTACAGTGACAATCTTCCCCCGACTGCCTCTGAAGGTGGACAGTCGGGCAGCCCCTCAGGGCTGCTGAAAAGGTTTGTCAGAGAAAGACTCTCTGCTACCCTGATTTTGCGGACCCTCTCTGCCCCTCGGGCGGCGTCTATTATTGTTCCCTCCCCTGCCCCTGGAGGGAAACTCGCCACGTGTGTCAGGCACGAGTCCCTGGGGTTTCCAAAACCATATTTTCCCACTCTTCTGACCTTTAGGGTATGGTCTAGAGGGAGTAGAAAAATGGACTCCCACGGCAGAGAGAGTCTTGCCTTCCTGCTCACACCTGGTAAGGGTATCCTTCACCTGTGGTCCAAACAGAGCCGAACCATTGAAGGGGGTATTGGTGAAGGATGCCTTAAAGGGGTCAGCAAAGTTACATAACCGCATCCAGGCATGTCTTCTCAAAGCCATGCCTGTACCTGCAGCCCTACTCGCCCCATCGGCTGCATAAGAAATGAGCCGCATGGAGGAGTTGACGATTGAGTTAAGGGTTGCCAGCTGGGAGTTAATCTTATCTTGAGCCCCCGCAGCTGATGGATCCTGAAGGGTATCACCCAGTTCCTTGAGAAGATCCCTTTGAAGGCGGGTGAAGTGGCACAGATAATTCAGCGACCGCATGGAAAAAGTCGCTGAGGAAAACATCCGCTTCCCGTACCTGTCCATTGTCCTAGACTCTTTATTAGGTGGATGGACAGGCATTGAAGGGTCAGCCAACTCCTTCTTCGTGGCTGCTGCAACCACCATGGCATCAATGGGGACACCTTTTGTCAAAAATTTTTTGTTGGGTGGGGCTGTAATGAACTTAGTGGGCCGGTGGGGAGTTGGTTCCACTGTGTCCGGGGCTGACCACGCCCTTCGAGCCACTACTTCCACCAGCGGGTCGAAGGGTGGAGACACCCAGGAGGTAGAAGGGCGAGAACCAAACACATCCAGGTATACCGACTCGTCCTCAGAAGGGTTAAGAGTAGTCCAGTTCCCCCTCTGCTTAAGGATCTCTAGGATGTCTGAAAAAGAGACATCCTCAGAGGGGGATCTTGGGGACCCTTCCGAATCCTCCAAGTCGGTATCAGACGTGACTGACTCGGGGGAGTCGACATGTTTCCTCTTACATTTTCTCTTCTGAGGGGGCTCCTCTGAATGATCAGGGGAGGCCTCGGAAGAGGAAGATATGCCCCATTGGGCATATCTTCCTCGGAAGAGGAAGATATGCCCAATGAGGTGACCTGGAGCATCTGTTCTCCACGCTTGGGGTCAGGAGGGTGGGCAGAGACCGATGCAGGCACCATGGGGGGAGGAGCCGACGGGGCCGATCGAGGAGCCGACTCAGGAGTCAGCACGCTCCTCATGACCTCGAAGGCACCCCTATCAGGCAGAGCAGAAGGTCCCCGCTCCAAAGAGACGTGAACCCATCCCGGCACTGAGAGGGATGGCTCCGAGGCCGATGTCGGAGCTGAGCTCACCTGCACCGAAGCCTCAAGAGGGAGAATGGGGTCGGACAAGGGTCCGATGCCCCTCGCCCCCTCGGAGCCGATAAGGGAGTCCCGGTGCCCAAATCCCTCCAAGGAAGGAACCAATGAAGAGATCAGAGCCGACAAAGGGGCCGAAAGGTGTGGTATCGGCTCCGACATTTCCAAGGTTCGAGCCCCAACCAGCTCCGGCTCCAAACACAAAGGAGGAGCCGGAGGAGGAACTGCTGAAGACACAGGGACAGCCACAGTCTGTTGAGAAGGGCTGGTTAACATTTTGGCCAGGGCCTGCGATTTAAGGAGTCTACTGACCACCCTCTCCAAGTCATGATCGGATAGCCTGGAGGACCGAGGGTAGTGGGACCTATGGCTTCGTTTAGACTGAAGCAATAGTGACCTCGGAGCCGAACTAACCGATTCTAGGGAAGGGGACCTAAAACGTTTTCGGCCCAAAGACGGTTCCGACACTAAAGCTGGAGCCGATTGAGGTCCAGAGATGTCAGTTCCAGCTGGAACCGAAGTGGAGGCAGATGCTCCACCCGGCGACGGCTCCGAAATGGGAGCCAACGGCTTGGCGGGCTTTAAGGATTTCCCAGACTGAGGCTTTGCCGGGGATCCCTCTGGCTTAAGTAAGCCTCTCAAAATAAGCTTGTCCTACGCTCCTGCAGGACTCTCGGGCTGAAGGCGTGACAGACCGAGCAGGAGACCTGCAGGTGTAGGGAACCCAAGCAATAAACACAAGAAGTGTGACAGTCCGTCAGAGACATCTACTGACAGCACGAGTCACACTTCTTGAAACCTGAAACTTTGGTATCCTTGGACATACTGGCAAGGGGATACCCAAGAGAGAATAATAAACTAGTGCTTAAACAAGGCACACAGGAACAGTCACACACCCGCACTAGTTAAACTAACAATAATAACCACAAAAACTATCACACCACACTTAATAACAACAAAAACTATGCACTGGTAAATATATATATATAGAAATATTACAAGGCTAAACACTACTCCTATTAGGTACATAAAAAGGGGGGTTAGCCACTAAAGAGAAGAAACGGGGGGGGGGAGGGTAGAAACTCTGTAACAAAAAACGAGTTTCCTGAGTGGGACAAACTAGGGGATACACAGTCTAATTATACTAAAAGGGAAAGACTATCTATATATATAAGAAAAATACAAAGGTAAATTTTAAGCTAATAAGACCAAAAAAGATTAATACGACCTGAGCCAGTAAAAACGCAACCTCGTAGCTGAAGCAGCAAACGAGATCTGGGTATCTAGCGCCAAGCATTGTGGGATATGGGGAGGCCTCGAGCCAGTAAATAGCTCTCAAGCTTTAGTAGATGGCCGAGTCGGAGCCGAACCCAACCAGCAAGAATGAAGGCGAGAGAGACAACTTAATATTGTATAGTTGGGGGGGGCGTAGCCCCTCCACCTAGCTTAAATTATACTATGCAGTTTCTATTAAGAGGGTTAGTAAGTACTTTTTAATCAAACTAGGTGGAGGGCTACACCCCCCACACCCCCTGAACTACATATTCTAACTCCAGGATTGCACTACAGTGGGGAAAAGGGCATATACAGTGCCACTACTATTTTCGGTGAAATGAAATTCGGTGAAATGCGTTTTCGGAGATTTATGCTTTTGCCAATTTGGTCTTGGTGGAATGAAATTCGGCACAATGTGCTTTTGACGAAATGTACCAGATCCGAAATGTCAGGACCCACTTTAGCAAGTACCATAGTGCTGAAACTGAATGGCCGAAAAAAATGGTCTTACATATACTAAGTCCAAGATGGCCATTTCTCAGAATATTCCTTTTCGCTAAGGTATGATTTCAGAGATAGCATATATAAGTTTGAGGGTGTGAGGGGATTGCCTTTTGCAAAAATTAATTTTAAAGAACAAGTGCGGTGTCTGATATTCGCTCTTCTCCTGCATTTTCTGTTTTTTTCCCCCCACATGTCGCCACTTGGCATTACAAGTGCCAACATTTCAATAGAGTGCCTGTTGGAATACATGAAAAACCCACACGGACACAGGGAATACATGCAAACTCTATAAAGAAAGTATACCAGCTAAGAGTCAAACCAGAAAAGCAAGAGATGTGAGACAGCAAGGTAAACCACTGCACTGGCAAAATAAAGTACAGCTGTATGACAATTCACTACAACAGAAGTATGAATATTAGGATCACTGCTGTAGAATTCATATTTTCTAAATGGATGTCTTTCAGAAATGGAAGCCAGTTCCCAAGGACATTATTTAACACTCAGACATTCTCTAGCATGCAAGACTGCACTCTCACATCATGGTCATTACAGGACAACCCAGCTATCATTTATCTAACGATAAAAAGTTTCTTAGTTCATCAAAATCGGAAGATTTATTTATTTATTTTTGGTTTGCTCATGCATTTATTTTTATTTGACTGACTGAGTTCACTTTGTTAGTAATGTAGGTCCATGTGGACAGGGCACACACATGGTAGAGCTGTAGCAGAAAAGTTCCAAGTAAACACAGAAAGAAACTGGGTAAAAGCCTTCCATTAGCCACAGTCACTATGGACTGTGGTGAGGGGCATTTGGAAGGTAGAACAGTCCATCAAAATCCTGGAGATGGGGTATGATCTCAATCTAAAAGGCCAACACTTCAGTAGCAAAATATAGCAACAAGCAAGGGAGAACCAGATCATATGCTCTCTGTCAAGAGGCCACGACAGTGTCACAATGAGTGATGTATTCACAGCACTTTCTAACAGTAACTCATACTCCAAAGTATACCAGCATTCTAGCAGACACGCATAGCCATTTTATCAAGAGTAGTCCCTCAACTCATCAAAAGCACAAGTCTTTTGCAACAGGGACTATCCTTGCTGCAACCTCCTTGTGATCCTAGCCAACACCAAGTGCAATAGCCACTCTCTCTTCATAATAGCAGACACAGAAGTTCTGGCCCTGCAAGACTCTGGAAGCATGATTACCCTTGTCAATTGTTCCCTAGTATGGAACCATTAGATTAGTAAAAGCCAAAATGTGCAGGTAATATGCACTGATGGTGACGGACAAAATATCCCCTTATGGCTGCAGCTAACTCTGTCAAATGCATCTTTAGTGATAAAGTTAAGTGATGTGTGCATTTTATCAATCACAGCTGTGTTTGATTACCAGAAATGTCAATCAGTCATCAAATTTTCCTGTGCTATGTAAGGAGTACAAAACTTATATACATAGGTTAATCTTGTGATACTTGTTAGGTGTCCTTTTTAAACTGCCATAACAGCCAGCAGCCATACCCCCCACCCTCTGCTTGTTTTTCTTTCACTTCATCTCCGCTTTCCCTAGTCTTCCCAGCCTTTCCAGTACTTCTAACCCCCTCTAGACACTTCCTTCTAAATCACTTTTCTTCCCTCAGCCCTGCTTTATCTATTCCTTTCATAGCCTGGATCTCTTCCTACTAGCCTCTTGACTTTCTTCAACACTCTCCCACTCCATCTTCCAGATCCTCCAAACTTACCTGCTGAATTTGTCATATTTCACTGATTGCCTTCCTTGACAGTCCTCTCTTTTTGTCTCTACCCACTCCATTCGCCCTGCGGGCTCACTCCGCTCCCCTACCCTGCCCCCAATTCCCACCCGCCCCCAGTACTCCTACATTTATTCCTCCTGAGGCCACACCCTCCAATCTCTACACCTATCACACATAACACATAATTAACACTAGCTACCTCCTTTTTCTCACCACACCCATTCACAACTAACTCTCATCCTTCCTTTTCCTAACAACAAAGCTAATACTATATCTCCTCTAGGCTTTTAACACCTACCTCCCACTTATCTCAACCTCTACACCCTCTAAAATGACTACACCAACTACCCCCCACAAAATATATTTAATTATTTGGGTCTTTTTAATACCTCCTCTAACTATCACCTATCTCTATACCTCCTATGAACATTCACTCCACTATACTCTTCCCTTCCCATCAAAACACACCTCAACACCAACAACACCTTTCTCTCACAACCTCCTAAACCTCATTTTCAAACCCAACTACGTACTAGCCAAATATCACAGACTACAACACATTAAATACACTAACCTAAAAACTAGAAGACTATTTGACTTCTATTGTAAACTGCAACAGCCTAACCTTTTAACACTCCCCCACTCACTATTAGATGGAGACATTCACCCCAACCCTGGTCCAATCTATTCCCCTAGTAATGCAAACAACAAACAAAACATAACTAAAATCCAAACACCTAACAAACCTACCAACTCACTCTTAATAGCACATCTAAACATACGTAGTATTTGCAATAAAACTGCACAGGTACAAGCCCTATTACAATCTCAACCATTTGATATCCTATGTTTATCAGAAACATGGCTAAAACCCACCATTAAAGATAATGAAATTACCCCACCTGGCTACAATATCTTCAGACATGACCGTACTTCCAAAAAGGGAGGTGGTGTGGCAATCCTCTATAAAACAGAGTTGCAAGTTAGCACCTTACATCCTAACTTACCTATAGACTCTTCTGCAGAAATAATAATCTGTAAACTTCAGGTAAACACAAGTAAAACCATACATATTATCTGTGTTTATCTTCCCCCAGGAAATAACAGTAATATACTAGAGCATATCCTCAGCTGGCTTTCTATTAATCTCCCACAAGAAACCATGGTCCTCGGTGACTTTAATATAGATTGGAATTCCTGCACTAATACTAATCCCTCTACCCACATTAACCTGTATGGCTTCTCACAACTTATAAACTCCCCTACCAGAACTAATAGACTCAATAACAAAGAAAGTACCTTGGATTGGATACTTACTAATAATCCTCAGCAATCCTACACAACAGGAACCCTTCCAGATGATACAAGTGACCACTCACTTACATATATTATCAGACATAAAACCAACATAATATTCCCTAACACTCTCAGAACAATACACTCTAAAAAGGAATTTAACCCAGAACTTTTCCAAACAGAACTAAAACAATGTAATTGGATACCATTAAAATATCTCCCTCTAAATGAAGCAGTGGAATACTTTAACTCCACATTCTTAGCCACCCTGGATCACCATGCTCCAATTCGCTCTATTAGAATTAAAGCTAAACCAGCCCCTTGGCTCACTAACAATACTAAACAAAAAATCCAACTTAGAAACAAATCCTGGGCAAAATGGCGTACAACTAAGAATACAACTGACCGCCAAACCTTTAGAGAACATAGAAACAATACAAAAAAAGCCATTCTTTTAGACAAAAAGAATTATTACCTTCAGCTACAACAAACCTCTCTCAAAGAACCCAAAAAATTTTGGACTTCTATTAATAATCTTCTTTACCCAGGCCAACTAATAACACCTAACCCACTAGGCTCTAACCCTGAGAATCCCACACAAACAGCAAATGCCTTTAACTCTTTCTTCACTGATACCATCCAAACTCTAGCTAGCCACCTATCTCCTAACACATCAAATCTGTCCACTTCCTCTACAAATCCACCTCCTCCATTTCACCTCCAACCAGTATCTACCTCCTACATTTCCTCTCTTCTACATAAGTTAAAACCTACCACCCCTCAGCTGACAAACTCCCAGCAGAATTCTTGCAAAAAGGAGCTAAAGCCATTGCCTACCCTATTTCTATTCTGATAAATAGAACAATAAGTGAAGGAACTGTCCCTTCAATATGGAAAATTTCACACATCATCCCACTACACAAAGGTGGGAGCTCCAATGACTTTTCTAACTTTCGCCCCATAGCTTTACTTTCCCCTATCGAAAAAATTATGGAAAAATGCATCCATAAACAACTACTCAACCACCTTCTCCAGAACAACCTACTCGCTAACTGTCAACATGGCTTCAGACCTTTCCATAGTACCACCACTGCACTGCTATCATTCACAAACAGCATCAACAATAATCATAACAATAATTGTCTTTCATCTGCAGTCTTCATTGACCTATCCAAAGCTTTTGACATAGTTAACCACCAACTACTACTCCATACACTGAATACTCTCTCACTTGATCCTCTTGCCTTGAACTGGTTTACATCTTACCTTGATAATCGTCACCAGGCTGTACTCTGGAAAAATAAACTATCCGATCACCTTCCTATCTCTCTTGGGGTCCCCCAAGGATCTATATTAGGCCCACTCTTATTTTCCATCTTCATTAATGACCTGCAAACAGCCATTCCTTATTCCACCTGCATTCAATATGCAGATGATTCTACCATAATCTGCTCAGCCTCTTCTCAAATTAAACTACAGTCTCTTACCCAAAAAGCATTCAACACTATTGAACTATGGTTTTCTCAACGCTGCCTCCTTCTGAATCCCAAAAAAACTAAGCTGCTACTCTTCTCACCAACCCAAAAGTCCACATCTTTACCTTTCAGTCTCACTTCTAGCAGTGGTACTCTTATCTCTCCTGACCCTACCACTAAACTTCTAGGAATAACAATAGACAACAATCTAAACTTTGATACTCACATAAACACTACAATAAAGTCAGTCAACAAAAACTGGGATCCTCTATAGAATTAAACCTTATCTTACACCAGCAGCTAAGACTGCTATAGCCAGAACCCACCTAATATCCACCCTGCTTTACGCCTCTCCGATTTATACTAATCTCTCAAAGAACAACATCAGGAAACTAACTACTTCCTATAATAATATTGCTAGATTTGCTACAGGCTCTCCTTACAGAACCCATCACTGTCTAAATCTTAAACAATTAAACTGGCTTGAATTTCTTAATCGGCTTCAATATCACCAGCTTATAATAGCCCATAAGACTCTATATCTTCCTAACAATATCCCTGGACTCTCTAGCCTCATTACACCTTATAAAAACCTCACATCTCTACGCTCCTCTAACAAACTACTGATCAATACTACTAAACCCAACAACACAGCAGGTGAGTCGCTGTTCTCTAACTCTGTAGGAAAACTTTGGAATAAACTTCCCTCTGAAATCACATCTCAAACTTCTCTCACTTTTCAAAAGGAATTTGAAACTCTACCTTAACAATCACTGGCTATGTACCTGTACTAACTCTGACTAAATCTTCTCATATTCACTTATCCCACCTCATCCCTTATTAGCTCCTTTTTATGTATCCATAAACTTCATTATTGCATTTATCTTACTAGTATATATCTACATCATACCTCAGTCTCTTACAAAATGACCATCTTAATTCTACTCTGTACCTTACAAAATGACCATGATAACACCAATTTGTACTATTGAATAAAAAAAAAAAAAACTTTTTTTTGTAATACTGCTATCTCTATTATCTGTATAACTCCTGTTTTTAACTTTTTAAAGAAACTCTGTATTATTCTTGGAGCTTTTCTCCTCGGGCCTCTACTGAAAATGGACATGTCTCCAGCTAGACTAGCCCGGTCAACAAATGTAAAATAAAATAAAATAAATAAATAAATAATATATATATATATAGATATAGATATATATGTTTTTTTTGTTTTTTGGAAATACCAAACGTTTTGGCATTAGAAACAGGAGTGTGTGTGCATGCTTGTGGATAAGGGGATAGATACAGTGTTGCACTCATGTGCTTATGTGAAGTGTTTGTGTCACTTTGTCTCGGGTCTATATTAGAACATCGAAGTTTCAAAACTTAGAATGTTCTAATATCGAACCCTATTCAGCAAAAGCTGAAAACATCAAACATACAGAACAGCAAATTTTTTCCTAGGGAAAAAAATCTGCTGTTCCAAAACACATACACACAACACAAGCACACCAAACAAACAGCAATCCACACACATACACCTAAAATCTTACAACTAACCCTACACTAAACTACACACACACCACTAACTATCCACTTACATTAACCCAAACCCTAACCCTAAGGTCCATAACTATCGCACACTCACCTCACCCGCGCCCTAACCCTAACTCACCTACCCCGCCCTAACCCTCATGTCCACACAATCGCACACTTGCCTGACCCACCCCCTAACCTTAACTCACCTAACCACCCTAACCGTCACATCCACACAATCGCACACATACCTAACCCACGCCCTAACCCTCATGTCCACACAATCGCACACATACCTAACCTGCACTCTAACCCTAACTACCCTAACCCGCAGTCAAACGCACACTTACCTGAACCTGACCTATAACTTTCCACCACAGCGCTGAAAATACTGACGCAACAGAAACAGACAACTAAATTCTTTCCCTAGGAAAAAATTCAGTTTTCTGTTGCTTCGATATTTTCAGCTTTCGCTGAATAGGGTTCGATATTAGAACATTCGAAGTTTTGAAACTTCGATGTTCTAATATAGACACCTTTGTCTTGTGTAGTAGTACTGTTAAAGAAAGTTTTTTTCATAAGGTAATGTGTAGGGTTAAAGTTAGGAACAGGGATAGAGTTACGGTTAACACACATGAGTAAAGATGAATGGGGGCTTCCTTACTCTTGTCTGCTACTGTTAACCCTGCTGCTGTCCCTAACCCCAACCTTAAACATTACAAAATAAAACTTTCTCTAACAGTAATTCTGTTCAGATAAGAGATGTCTGAAAGTACTTTTAGGTTTTGTTTGTTTATTTATTTATCCTTTGTTGACCTAGTTAGTCCCACTAGATTATTATGTTCTTTTCAAAGGAGAGCTGAGATGGGATTTATATTACTAAGAGAAATTTGGCCATGGCATAAGGAAACTTCCCCTACTCTTGGGAGTTGGCAGATGATGCCAGAAGGCTCCTCCTACAGCAGCAAATAAGAAGCCTAAAGGAAGCAGCAACATGAAGGAAGACAAAAAAGATATGGATAGTTTGGAGGTGGAAAGTGAGAATTTGGGAAAAGATCTGGTGAATATGGAGGTTCAGAATGCAAATAAAGGTTCTTGTTTGGTGGATGTTACAAATGAACAGTGTTTAGCTATCTCCATGGAGAAAAAATAAGGGAGTCTGTTGAAGTGATTCAGATAACAAAACTGGCGTCAATAGGGCTTGCAGTTAATGTTCTGTTAAAAACAACGGAGTACGATGATCCAGGTGATAGTTCTGCCGTTTCATGGGGTGAAATGACAGATAACCTTCTCAGAAGTGCTGAGGATGGTAATGTTGAAAAGGAACCAAGTGATGAGGCAGCAGAGAATGCAGCAGTTAAAACTTATGCAGCAGTTCAGGAAGTAAAAGGAGAAACCAGCACCAAATTGAGACGGTGTCTGGTTTTGTGGCAGCAGATAATGCAGTAACTAAAACTTATGCAGCAGTGACAGCAGGAGAGCAGCAATAAACTGTAATAAGTAAAACCGTTTTTAAAAGGAAGAGAAGGCCAACTGTGAGAATAAGAAGAAAAATGACGCTGTAATACACAGATATTATGCATGAGACAATTCGGTATCTGTTCTGGGTATTAAAGCTCAAAAAACTTGGTCTTTTATGCATACTGGGACAGAGATTTTTTCTGACAACATATTGAAACTGATGGGCTAATGAAATTTCTGAAACTGTGTAACAAAAAGAAGGATATTTATCTGTGCAACAATTGTGGGAGAAAGGTTTCTGGTGTTAAAAGTTACTTTGCAGTTTAGAACTGATAAACTGTAAGAAGATGATGTTAAAAATGCATGGAAGGTCTATGTGAAACTGTTGATTATACTGTGAAAATTAGAGCTGGGAGAAACTTATGGACTGGAGGGTGGAGGGTGGAAGCTGTTTTGAGATGTGAAAAAACATGGTAAAACACTAGTAAAAATAAGAAAACAAAAATGTAAAAATATTTTCTCTAAGCTTAAAAAGAATAAAAAACAACTTCAGAGAACTTTCAGTAAATGTAAACAATATTATTAACAATGTAAGGATAGGGATACTGGAATGGTGTGCTAAATGTGATGTGGATGTTATTCTGTTAGAGGATGCAAGATTCCTGCCAAGTGAAGAAAGAATGCAAACAGAAATATTGTGTGTGGAAATATAATATGGAACTTAGGAAGTGAACGTTGTTCTGTAGTGGCTGTGTGAAGACACTAGATGTAATGTTGGTAAGGATCTGAAGGTTAACTGTTGTGGATGTGAGGTGGAGAGAACATGGCTATAGAATTATAGCAGTATATGCATATATAAATAACAATGAAAGAGAGAATCTGTGTCATCAAATATTGGACTATCTGGTGGTTAACATGAAAATTATAATTGCAAGGGGACTTTACTTGGGATTTAAGGAAAAAAATGTAAAAAGAACAGGACAAATGTAAAAAATACAGGAAGTGATAAAATGTGGTATATTACCTGTGTGGAACAAAAGTATATTGAACTAGGAAAGGGAATAAAAAGAATAAACAAGAGATTATGAGATGAAATTGGGGAGTGGAAAGTATTGCACTTATGGAAGGATCATATAACCATGAAGGACTTCTATAAAAACTAGTCTGAATAATGGACTGAATTTAAACAGAAGTATAAAAAGTGTTTTTTTCCCCAATGACAGGATAAAGTAAGAAAGTAAGATAAAGTGAACTATGGAAAAATGTAAAGACGTATAAGAGAATTTAAAGAATAATACAAGAGAGTATCATGACATGGAAAAATAAATATATAAAAGAAATCAAGAAAAAGGAAGACACTAGCATTCAGGCAGAAATATTACTTACAAGGGAGAAGGGAGGCTGTATCTGCATATTTAGGTCAAATAGTAAAGGAGGATATTAGTATAATGAGAGAAATAAAAAAAATGTAAAAGGAGAGGAAAAAAGAACACATGAAAAAAATGATGAGTGCTATCATACAGTATGTGGAACTAATAAGATGGAGAATAAGAGAGCATGGAAAGCAAAAAACTTTCCAGAACAAGTTATAGAAAAGTTTGAAAAAAGAAATGACTATTAGTGAACTGGATGAATTACTTTGGAAAGTAAATGCTGATTCAGTATCGGGCACAGATGGTATAGGGTATGGAATGTACAGTATTTTGTAAATGTACTGAATGAATGGCTGAAGGAAGGGTTTGCTATGAAAAGTTGTGTAGCAGGATATTAAAATGTATGTGGAAGAAAGATGAGAAGAATGAAATAAAAAATTGGAGACCGATCACACTAAATAACACAGATTATACATTTTTATGAGAATAATACACAGGAGAATAGGAAGAAGGATAAGGGATATTATGGAAGGATATATATATATATATATATATATATATATATGTATGGAACCCGGACAGTTGCGCGAATTTAACTTTCACCGAAAGTCAAATTCGTGCTCACACATACCCGAAATTGCTGTTTATCGAAGCAGCAATTTCGGGTATGTGTGAGTGGTGTGCCGGTCGCACTGTGGTGCGAGTAAGGGAATATTCCTTTACTCCACTGTAGTGCGACCTTGGAGTGAGAATATTTAAGTGGAGGGGTGTGGGGGGGCACAGCCCCCCACGTTGGGGGGGGTGAAGCCCCCCTGCAAAAACATTTAATTAGTGTTTTTTTTTTTTCACAGTTTAACAGAAGTGCTTTTTCGATTATATATTAGTGTCTTAGATCTATATATATATATATATATATATATATATATATATATATATATATATATAGCATAAAAGGGAAGTAATGTGAAGAATTATTATTGGTTTTAACATAAATTCTGGATGATATTATAAGTAAAAGGGAGGATGTAAAACTTATGGTAGTTGATATTACCAAGGCATCTGATACAGTAGGTCAAACAAAACATAGAGCCAGCAAACTGTGACCTGAAAAGTACTTTAATTAGTACATAAAAACAAAGAAACACAGACCGGTTTCGGCCGGACAATAACACAGCCTTCTTCAGTGTTAAAGAAATGCACCAATTGTTGCTATTTATATATACCCATCTCAAAGGACATTAGTGGTTACTAAAATTGTTCATTTAGACCAGGTGGGAATAATCCCCCTAGTTTCACAATCCACTTCTTTTCTTTAGAATTGAGAATAAAATGCCAACCTGTCTTGTTGGATCTATTGCCTTTAATAATGTCAATTGCCATAAAGGAAAATCTGGCAGATTTATGTAACAAATGGTGTTTGTAGAGTGCATTATTTGCCTTTTTATTTTTGATGTTACTGATGTGTTCTGATATTCTAAGTCTAAATGGACGAGAAGTTTGCCCTACATAAAATGAGCCACAGGTGCATGTTGCCAGATATACAAGCCAATCGCTACTACAGTTGGTAAAAAAATTTATGTCATAAACAGAAGCACAATTTTTACTAGAGAATTGCTTGGACTTATTAACTTTGTCACAATTGGTACAATGGCCGCAAGGAAGGCAACTAATCAATGGTTCACCCCTCAACATAGTCTGTGAATATTGAGGAGATGTATTTCCATGACTGTGTTTAAAGTGATTGAAATAAGAACTTACATTTTTGCCTTTGCGGAATGAAAAAAGACATCTGTCTGGTATGATATTTGCCACTTCAAGGTCACATTGTAAAATGTTCCAATGTCTATGTACACTTTGTATAAGAATATCTGAATTTCTGGCATAAGTGGAGCATAACAGTTCCTGCCTATCAAGTGTATTTGCCCAATTACTGGCCTGCAACACATGTCCCATGCTATAGCCCCTGGATCTGAATTTATTGGTCAGGTCCTTCCTTTGTTGCTGAAATGATGAGTCATGGGAACAGATACGTTTTGTTCTGATGAATTGTGATTTGGGAATGTTGCGTGCAATGTGTGGCGGATGAAAACTGGACGCGTGGAGGATGGTGTTGTACTGGAGGTATTTCCTAAAGATTTCTGTGCTTAATGTATGATCAGGCAATCTATTAATGGATACATCCAAAAAAGTAATGGTGTTCATATTATAATGTACTGTAAATTGCAAACCCCATATATTATCATTGAGGTAGGATATATAGTCCATAAGTTGTTCAACCTCTCCCTTCCACACCATCCAACAGTCGTCCAAGTAATGTCTCCAAATGTCAATATGTTCAAGAAAATTATTCTTTCGGCTGTCATAAATGATA
The DNA here is from genome assembly GCF_019279795.1 of Protopterus annectens. Taxonomy (NCBI): domain Eukaryota; kingdom Metazoa; phylum Chordata; order Ceratodontiformes; family Protopteridae; genus Protopterus; species Protopterus annectens. Next base: position 1,037,526,379 of record NC_056733.1, read on the forward strand.
TATTTTTCCACAAAGGCCATGAATAAATCTGCGTAAATTGGGGCAAAAGAAGCTCCCATTGCTGTGCCTTTTGTTTGCCAATAACAAATATCTTGATAAAAGAAGACGTTACTCATCAAAACATGTTCTGTTAAACCAACTAAAAATGAATTGAAGTCAGGTGAATATAAATCCGCCACATCTAGCCAATAAACAAGGGCCTCCAAACCTGCTTGATGAGGAATATTGGTATATAAGGCAGTCACATCAACTGTACACATGAACCAACCTGCTTCAAGCTGGGTATCAGAAATGATTTGTAAAAAATTAGTTGTGTCTTGCAATCATGAACGTACTAAGTCAAGCAAAGGTTTAAGATATTTAATTTAGTAAGATATAATGACAAAGGTTCCATTATGAACCCTTTGCCTGATACAATAGGTCTACCCAGTGGATGTACAGGATCCTTGTGTATTTTGGGTAGAAAGTAAATGTACTGACTTGCAGATTCCTGAATCATAAGTTGATGCATGGTGTCATTGGTAATGATACCTTGGTCTCTGGCCCTAACCAAATAATCCTCAATCTGTTTTTTAAACCTAAAGGTCGGATTGATCGGCATTTCTGAATAGTATCTATTATCCGAAAGTTGTTTTTTGGCCTCATGATCATAATCACACCAATTAAGGACCACTACAGCTCCACCTTTGTCAGCAGAAATAATAACAATATCTTTGTTATTCTGAAGTTCCAGGATAGCTTGTTTTTCAGCTAAAGTAACATTATTGGATTTAAAACGTATATCCGGTCTGGAAAAATGAAGATCTTTGAGAATGCTATTCTGGAACTGATGTACCATGGGATGCACCGGAGGGACAAAACATGATTTGTGATATACAAATTGATCATGACTATAATTCCGGTCTGTGTCGCCAAAATACAATCTCAAATTCAAATTTCTACAAAAGGACATCACATCTTGAGCCAGTATATTCTCAGAGACCATGAAACCCGGTATGAAAGTGAGACCTTTATTAAGAACCGACAGATGAATCAGTGACAAAACAAAACTGGACAGATTTAGAACATTTACATTTAAATTGTCATTTATTTCTTAATTGCCATTTTCAAAAGGCTGTGTATGTTGCTTATTCCTCTTGTGTTTGAGTCCCCCTCGCTGATATCTGGGCCTAAAGGGATGGGTCCTGGTGTCCTTTTGGGAGATGGTGAAACGGACACTGCCTGCAACTCATTATCAGTACAAGATGAAATATCATCAGTTGATGATCCAGTATCTGGACTCCGTTTTCTAAGAATGGAACGGGGTCTCTTCCTTTTGGGAGTTTTTGCTGTATTGGGTGTGAATCTCACATGTTTACTACAATTAGAGAAAGGATTTGCATTTTGGTAATCAATTTGGTCTCTTTGGAATTTTTTAATTTTCCTAATTTTAAGTTGTTCCTCTAGATTACTGAGATCTGTAGCTACCTTGTTCAATTGTTTGTTAAAAAAGATTTCCCTTTCAAAAGGTTTAACTTCACCAACTAGTTTAGTAACTGCACTTATTTCTCTATCAATTACCCGGTCATAAAATTTAGCTAAAGCTTCAACAAAGGATATGGTAGCCTGTTGTTGTATGGCTCTCCATTGGTTATTTAGGTTTTTCGTCGGCTTCCCCCACAAGGGGTTGTGTGCATATTCTCAGACCTTCTGGAGTTATGCCCCTGGCAATATAAGCCTTGAACAATTTGGAATGCCAAACATTGGATCTAAGAGACCTGAGATGTTTATGTAGTTCTTCAAAAGCTAATGCACAAATGGCTTCAGGACCCAATTGGACATTAGTGCCTATATTGGTGTGTATTGGTGGACCTAAACCAAATGCTCCCAGGTCTTCTCTATCAGCTGATAGACCAGAAATTAAACTAGACAGATCCATCATACAAATAAAATCTGGGATATAGATGTATACAATTAATAGGTTTATACAATATGACTGACAATGGTAGCCAAAAAGCTAAATTGCTACGTCAGCAGAGAAATTCCAGATAGAATGAATATAAAAGGACAATAACAGCCCAGAGAATAAATGAGCAGCCTGTAGGCAAATATTATTGCTGCGTCCCTTTATAACTGTTTGCATGAAAAATTGTTCAAATATTGAAGCCAACTGTGCATTAGGTAATAAGTATTGAATACTGCCAAACAAATAGGTCAGTAACCAACAGAGACAAAAACAATAATAATACCCATGAGATATTCAATGCAGTTAAAAACTTGGTGATGGTCTGTACAAATATAGTATGCTCTGCTACTGAACCCGAAAAGAACATGAAATGATCAATACCAAACTTGTAATTCAGAATCTGATTATTCATCATATATGTTAGAAAAATATACAATATATTGTGTATTTGCCAACCCTGAACAAAAATGAAAAATAAATATGTATAGACTTCACCAATGACAGGCCCATATCAGTTATAAAATAACCTGTTTGTTATTGAATCTATACCAATAGAACACAATTTTGTCTTGTAAAAATGGAACCTTGAGCTAATAAAGCTGAATAAATCTAATAATAATTAAACCAAATAACCTGATGTTGAATTGTAAACCAAGCATAAAAAGAACCCCAGATATGAAAGCTAATGGTAAGGTGAAGGAGTTTTTGACCAAAAATGGTCATGAGCCAAAAAGCCACCCTAATTGTTAATGGTTGTGTATGCCATGTATTATAAATCAAAAAGGAGAGTAATGACAGACATAGGATCCTGAGAGATACAAATCTGATTAAACCAGCAGTCTAGAAAAAACCCAATAGAGACCTGAAAAAGCCGAGTGAATACAAAAACAATACCATAGCAATTAATTAATGCCTGTGATAATTCAACACAAAATACAAACCCCTATATCAATGTAATATGTCCAAATATATTATAATATCATGAAAAAAGAATCCCAGTCAATTTGTATGAAAAAAAGGTCCAGAAAAGGAAAAACATTTTCCAAAACAGAAAAAATATATATTCACACTGCCAGAATAGTGTGATAGAAAACAATCAGAACAAATGTTTGATCAATTTACCTAATAGTTGGAAATATACATTCAATATACAATGGATGTAAATAGAAATCCAGCAAGACGCGACTTAATAAAAACAGTACCTTGATGAACAAAGAAGGCGTGTTCAAAAAGAACAGACCCCTTCTACCTCGAGTTCAGTCAGAAATGCTGGAAACACCCTTCTGGCATCAATTATGGAGAATGCACACTGAAATCCAAAAGAGTGATACTGATTCTGAGTTCACTTAAATCAAAAAATTATAATGTAGATGCAAACAGTACTCTTCTCTATTCACAATAAGCCCAAAATTGTATGAAGTTAGTGTAAACTCCGTTGAAAGCAAAGGAAGACAAATCCCGGCATGAAACTCAAAATCAAACAGTCCTGGACCCAGTCGGTGATAAGGCAAACCCTCGTGAAAGCGTTAAAGTGAACACCAACAATTTTTTAAAGTGACACCAACCATCAATTTTGCCGGCATGAAACTCAAAGCCAAACAGTCCTGGACTTGCTCACTTATGCAAACAGAACTCTTTTCCGTTCACAATAAACTAAGAGATGTAAGCTCCGTTGAAGACAAAAGGAAAAATTCCTGGCATGAAACTTAGAACCAAACAATCCTAGGACCCAGTCAATAATAAGGCAAACACTTGTAAAAGCGCCGAATGTGGGATGTTATGGAAAAGTATGGAATAGTTAACAGAATTAGGAGAGTGTGTATGTCAGTATATCGAAATAATACAGTGAGAGTGTTAGTGAATGGGAGGTATAAGGCAAGGATGTCCTATGAGTGGAATATTGTTCGCATTAATAATGAATGTGATAGTTTGTCAAGCAGCTTACAAAATGAAAGATGGCAGATATGCAAAAGGAGGTGGTGATTCCAGTAGTTTTGACATACACAGACAATATAGTTGTAGTTGCTAAGAACAAAATATGGATGAGGGAAGTGTTGGTTTGTCTGAATGGATGTGTAAAGGAAATGGGAATGACACTGAATAAAGATAAAAGTAAGAGTTTGGATGATATTGTGAAAATTGGAGTGAATTTTTTTCAATGAATGAGGCATCTTTGCTAGTGATAAATTTGGGAAAATAATGTACTTTTGATGTAATGGGAGGATTTGATAAAAGAAATGAGAGAAATATGTCTTCTGTGGAGGATATATAGATTAGCATTCATTAGAAACACTTATCTAGTGAATTATGTAATAATAGGAAACTCAGCATATGTCGAAATATTTTTATCATCCCACAAAAATATAACAAGGAAATTGTGCAATCAGTGCCTTCTTTAATACAGGGATCAAGATTAAACCCACTGAAAAGAGGTGTGTTGTGAGGACAAAGGGTAGCTGGGAGTTACTAAATCCAGTTATTTATTCTGCTTCTTTAATGTTATATAGAGTACTGATTTGAGTAAAGGAAAAGAATAACAAATTAGTAGTGGGAATGTTTAAAATACAAGCACAAAATGTTCTGGGAGGTGAGAATGCAGAAAAGAGATAAAGAACATGTAAACGAAGAAATTAAAAATTATCAAGAAAAAGACTAATATGGAAAATAAAAATTGCTGATACAGAGAAAGATATAAGTTTTTGGTATAATAATGTGATGAAACTATTAATACATAAATCCACGAGAAAATTTACCAGAAGAACGGATTAAATTCATTACAGTCAGAATAAAGTTGTTTACCACGATAGTAGGATGTCAGAATTTCCTATGGAGACAGGTAATAGATAAGTTAATCAGTAAAGGGGACTATGCCATATAAAAAGAAAGTTCAAAGGGTATGTTTATTTTGTCTGGAGGAAGAGACAACACAGCATGCTTTTTTTTTTGAAATGTAAGAGTGGTTAAACTCTGGAAAAATTATGAATAAAAGGATTTGAGAATATTAACGCCATAAACAATACAGATATGAATATGATTACTTATGGATATTTTTAAACAAGAAACATCTTTATTAAATTATCACTTACAGGCAATCACACATTTATATACATGAAAACAAACCATATTGACATAATCTTAGCTGAAAGCATTTTACATCACAAACTATACTGACATAATTTTAGTTGCAAACATTATACATCATTAGTAATCTACCCAACATCTGTCAGTCAAACATTACATAGCTCGCTCAAATCCTGCCCTCTTTTAAACCTCAGTCCTCCCCTGTATGTACTGTTCCCACAATTCACATTTTTCTTATGTAATTTGCTCCTACCCTTTTCCAAAAATCCCAGTTCCAGTTGTTTCATCTCTGTTATTATATACATTACTTCTAGCACAGTTGGTTTAGACTTTGACTTCCATTTTTCTAGTAATTCTTTTTTTGGCAGCCACCATAATTAGATTCAGCAATGCCTTACCATGTCCAGACAATTTCAATTCTGTATCATAGCTCAAAAAATAATTTCCCTAATTACATCAATATTCTCATCCAGTATCTCTAATAGAGTTTTCTGCAGGGAATCTTTAAAGTCTGCCAACTCATTACACTCCAAGAAAATATGCTCTCAATTTCTTCCCTATCACACCTCCAACATTTGCTGTCTATCTGAGGAAAAATTCTATGGAATCTACTTGGGGTATAAAAATATCTATGTAAATACTTCCAAGCAAAGATCCTAAATCTTCTAGACTTTGTTGCATATTTCGGAGGCATACATACATCCCCCCATTGTTTCTTTGTGAAATGCTTATCTTGTCTCTCTTCTCAATCTTTTCTAACCTCCTTTGACTGATTCTTATAGTTATCATGCAATACTGTATATGCTCTATGAATTATTCCTTTTTTAACAATAGCTTTTGTTCTAGATCCTATGAAAAACTCTACCAGTGCTGGTCTTTAATTTAGGACCCCCTGTTACTTTATCTTTGCCTACACTCTGATATCAATCCTTAATACGGAAGACAATTATCTAACCAGCAGTCCAAATAAATTCTTGGCATCTTCCCATTCTGTTATCTTTCCTTCTCTTTGCTTGATATACCTTGGTCCCTTTATCACTTTTCTCCAATTAATTCCAGTCCCTCTTTCCTATTATCTGTATCCCAAACTGCAGTCACCCCATTTGGCAAAATTTCTTTTCTCCATTCCCGTGTTGGCCTAGTTCTTAGAATACTTTCTGCTACTTTATGAATGCAATATTCTGTATGATTATTGTTATTCCCCTTAAAGGCCTGCATCCAAAATCCCACTCTGTGCTTGTTTCTTGAGAGTCCCCTCCCCCATTTCATCATCATCACTTTCCACTTTGAATTACACATTTCTGTTTGTGCTATGTATAGGAGCCTTAACTGTGTTGCTCTGAAATACCCCTTCAAATTGAATAATCCCAAGCTACCTTATTCTATTGGAAGAATCAGCTTATCCTACTTAACTCTTGCCATAGTCTCTTCCCACATATCCTTAGCTGCCACACTGGAATCATTTTTAATCCATACACCTAAACAGTTCTTTTTATCTTGTCCCCATAAATATGGATATTGCTGAACCAATTTGTGTGCGGGTACATACTTTATTGCTATTGCCTTTTTCAGGTTCATTAATTTTGTATCCCGAAAAGATCTAAAACTGTCTCAAAATGTTCCACAACACTGTAATGTCCTTTTCTGGTTTTATCAGGTATAAAATAATATCATCTGCAGATAGAGGCAGCTTATCTTGACAACCATACCAATTATATCCCTGAATTTCTAAGGCCCTTATTTTATTTGCCAGTAGTTCTAAATATAATACAAATAACAAAGGGAAAAGAGGACACCCCTGCCTGGTTCCTCTGCTCAATCAGAAATTATCAGAGATGAACCCACCCACTTTAATTTTTGCCTCTCATCCCTCATATATCCTCCTAATCTACCTTATAACTTTCTCAGAGAATGCAAATGCTTCCACTGCCCTGCTCATAAAATCCCAGCTTACTCTGTCAAATGCTTTCTCTGCATCAAGACCCACAAACAACAGTTGTAGTTTCTTATATTCTGCTTCCCTCTGGATCACCAGTGTTTTGTTAATGTTGTGAAATGTCTGTCTCCCCTCCGCAAAACCTCATTGATCCATATCTATCAATTTTTGGCATCACTGTTGCCATTCCTTTAACCATTATAGACATAAGCACTTTATAATCATGGCTTAGTACTGAAATGGGCCTGTATGAAGCTGGCTCTGATGGATCTTTACCTTCTTTAGGTATTACAGTTACCACAGCTTTCTTACAGGATGTTGGTACTTCTCCTCCTCTTAAAGTATTTATTTATTTTAGAACTAAGAAATAAAAAACTGTTACTGCTTCGTTAGTACCTTGCCCTATTAAAATAACGCAAATAAATAGTACAATGAAAGTCGGGTAGGTACAATGGCAAATATCTGTCACTTGCATAAAATTCAAGACAAATAGGGTATTCCAAGATATATAGTCGTAGTTAAGGCGTTGCTATCACCCTCAGCTGCCTCTCGGCACAACGATAGTATGATCCACCAGCTACTTTCACATCACTATAAATGAGATATTGAAGCACACTTTTGAAATATTTAAAGTGTAACTAGCAACATCTACTGCCCTTCGGCGGAATGATGATACAATCCACCAGCAGTTTTCACTTCACTATGGATAAATCAAGGGAGCACTCGTTCTATATTCCTTGGAGATTTTATTTAAATAAAAGTTAGCTAGCGTTGCGCTAGCTAATTTTTATTTAAATAAAATCTTCAAGGAATAGTGCTCCCTTGATTTATTTTATTTAAATAAAAGTTAGCTAGCGTTGCGCTAGCTAACTTTTATTTAAATAAAATCTCCAAGGAATATAGAACGAGTGCTCCCTTGATTTATCCATAGTGAAGTGAAAACTGCTGGTGGATTGTATCATCATTGCGCCAAAGGGCAGTAGATGTTGCCAGTTACACCTTAAATATTTCAAAAGTGTGCTTCAATATCTCATTTATAGTGATGTGAAAGTAGCTGGTGGATCATACTATCGTTGTGCCGAAAGGCAGCTGAGGGTGATAGCAACGCCTTAACTACGACTATATATCTTGGAATACCCTATTTGTCTTGAATTTTATGCAAGTGACTGATATTTGCCATTGTACCTACCCGACTTTCATTGTACTATTTATTTATTTTATTTATTTATTTTATATTTGTTTACGGGATGGTCCGACTGGGACAGTGCCCATTTTCAGCAGACGCCTGGGGAGAAAAGCTCCATCCTAAGCTTAATTACAAAGTCATCACATCAAGTAATAGAAATTATAGACAAAAAAAAATGAGCGTTAACACATTTACAGGATAAAAATTTAAAAACAAAAATATATACATAGTATGAAAGAGAACAAGACTTTAAACACTTGAATATAGACAAATATATGGTTGAACTTATATATGTGGAGGAACATATTAGCTAGGAAATTAAGTAGGGAGAATCACTTAGGCAACGTAGTACATAGCTAGTAATACTTCCATGGTGAGAGTTGCAGCTAGGAATGTAACTACATATAGAGAAGTAGTGTTGTTAGAAGGGATATGTTAACACAGTTAGTACGTACTGTACAGCCAAATTGTATAAGTAGTGCTACATTAATAATTAACCTGGAGTGTTACATGTGCAAAGCCAGGATTCAAATAAGTGTCTTTTGAGAGATATTTTGAAATTATTAAGATTGCTTATGGAACTAATACTGTGTGGAAGGGTATTCCAATTTTTGGCAACAAAGTTAGAGTAAAGAGAGTTGCCTGCTGTATTAGATACTTACTTGGAAGTCTTTGTTAGATAATTGAAGATTATGAATGTTAGAATAGGGTTGTAGAAGATTATTTAGGGAAGGTATGTTGTCAGGATTGTGCATTATTTTGTGAGCCATTAATTGATTACAGTTCATAACATGAGACAGTTCCAACCAAGAAAGATTTTTAAGGCATTAACAGTGATGGGCTGAATGTGTGTAATCTGTTGCAAATTTGGCAGTCTTATTGTAACATGATTCTAATTTACTTAGTTCTGACCTTTTGAGGTTGGTAAGTACGGGGGATGCATATAAGAATGAGGAGAGAAGGTGGGTTCTAGCTATGGCTATTCTTGTAGCGTCTGTTAAGAATTTTTTGTTTCTATACATTGTTCCCATTTTCTTGTGAACCTTTTTGATTGTGTTAGAAATGTGTATGTCAAATTTTAGTCTGTTGTCAGTTATGATGCCTAATAGATTTTTTGGGGGAATCTGGGAAAATCCTAGTATTATTACTGGCAGTGATATAAAAGTTAACTGGGAGGTTAGTAGGGTTAGACGGATGAAAGATCATAAGTTTAGTTTTATTAGGGTTGAGAATGAGTTGTGAGTTTGCTAGCCACATTTCAATATCAGAAAAGGCTTTTTGTGTGACTGTAAGCAGTTGAGTTATTGTGGATGCTGCATATATGAGGGTTGAATCATCTGCGTATTGTATGACAGATGCTTGACGGGAGGAAATATTATGATCATTTATGAATATGCTGAAGAGTAGGAAGCCTAGGATTTAACCCTCACTCCAAGTGTGACAGGAGGGAGTGGGGAGAGATCTTGCTTCCATTTCACAACTTGCTGGCGGCTAGACAGATAACTTTGAAGCCAGTTAACAGCATCAGGGTTAATATTAAGATTATTCAGACTGGACAGTAACTTAGGATGGGAAACTGTATCGAATGCTTTAGACATGTCCAAAAAGAATGAGGACACTATTTTACCATCATCTCTGAATTTATTTATAGTATTAGTAAAACTTAGAAGAGCTGTAGTAGTGCTATGATATGGCTGGAATCCGTGCTATGACGATGAGAGGAGATTATTGTTTAGAATGTGTTTAAGAAGTTGAAAGTGGATACATCTTTCCAGAATTTTAGAAAGTGGTGAAAGTACAGCAATGGGCCGGTAGTTTGTTAGTTTTGTTGAACTGCCCTCCTTTGTGTGATGGTGTAATACATGCAATTTTCCAAATAGCTGGGACATTTTGTTCTGTTATAGAGCAGTTTATAAGTACTGACACAGGGAAGGCAATAACATCTGCTGTTAATTTTAGATATTCTGCTGGCAAGTTATCTGCTGCCAGTGAAGTGGGTTTCAACTTCTTTAATAGTTTTGTAATAGTTTGTTTTTTGACTGTCTGAAATGAGAATGCATCAACAAAATTGCTTGGATTGTTGGGTGTTGGCACTGGGGGAGACTTGCTAACACTTTCAGTGAAGAATATGTTAAATTGTTCAGCAATATTGTTTGTGTTATCAGGTAAGTTGTGGGGAGGGGGGAGTTGGAGTTTGGCCAGGATGAAGTATGTTATTGATTATGTTCCAGAATTTTTGAGGATTCATTCTGTATTTCCATTGTAAATTAGAATAGTAGTGTTGTTTGTCTAGTTTAATTTGATGTTTGGCACTGTTTCTAAGTTGCTGATAAATTAAACAGTTTTGGAGGGATTTATTTTTAGCCCAAGTTTGCCAGGCTTTATCCCTTTGTTTTAGGAGGGTACGAGTCTCATGGGTTAACCATGGTGTGTAGTTGGCTTTGACATGAACTGTTCTTGGAGGTGCAGTCTGTTTAGAATAGTAAGGAAGGTGTCATTGAAGTGCTGCACGGCAGCATCTAAGGGCAGTTGCTTAAGAGGAGGCCAGTCTATTTTTTCAAGACTATTAAGTAGAATCTGTAAGGTGAAATTTTTCTTATTATGAATTTGGCAGAAGTCGATTAGTTTAGTAGGGTTACTGTGATTTCTCAGTAAGTTGGTTCCAAAGTGGTCACTCAAATGATCTGGAAGACACCCTGTATTTGGTAATACTGGGGCCTATTAGTTAAAAAGCAGTCCAAAATAGATTATCTTTTTTCTTGTCAATTCTAGTTGGGTGAGAGATCATTTGAGTAAAACCATGGAGGCTTGGGTAGTTATGAGGATTGTCAGTTACATGTCACTCAGTCTGTGTTAAGGTCTCCTGCAATAATGGTTTTCTGTGATACGGCTTTTGTGATATTTTGGAGAATGATTTCGACTGTACTGGAATTGTTTCCTGGAGGGATGTAGATGGCTATTTAAATATATATATATATATATATATATATATATATATATATATATATATATATATATATGTTCATTCTGGTTTAGCTGTAATCTGGTTATGAGTAGCTCTTCATTACTAATGTTAGTAATACTTATGTTTACAGGTTGTAAGTTGAGCATGTCCTTAAAGAGAATTGCTACACCACCTCCCTTTTTTTCTATTCTATCAGCTCTTAGAATACTGTTAAACAAAACCCTCCAGACCTTTATCAATTTTCCCCCAGCTTCCAAACCTCTACAGCATCTATAGACTCTCCTGTAGTTTGGTAATACATCACCATTTTATCTCATCTTCTCCTATCCTATTAGTAACTCAGCCTCGCCCACCTCCAACTTTCCATATTTAACTCTTCCAAAATATTTCCAGACTCCATTTCCTACCATTTCTTGATTTCCATATTTCTCTGCTTTATGCAGACATTCATAGAATTTCCAAAATATTTCTAATACCTCTACTGGATCTCTTGTTATCTTCATTGTTATAGGCTCTTTAAGCTTGGCAACAGCCCTTTCTGCTTTCTGTTGCCTGAGTTGTTGTGATAAAACTTTTTGTGTTCTACATTTATTATCAAAAACAGTTGCTTAATAGCAATCTTTCTAAATTAATGCATATTATTGAGGTATTCCCTTATTTTCTGTTTAGGACTCTGCAGTTGCTCCTTGTCTTTTCTGAATTTCCGCCCTATTTTGCAATACTTTAACATTTGTCACCCCCTCTAAATAATTCTTGTTACTCCCTTACCATATCTCCCTTTCTTTTATTTCCACCCTATTTTTAAACTCCACTTTACTTTTATCTCACTCCCTAGCTATATTTTCAGAACAAATTTCTATTTTCTCTAACTGCTCCTGAATAATTTCCACTACCCATTCCTTAAATTCCTGTCTTTTCAGTAGAGAGGTGGGAATGTGCCAGTGACTCATTTTTATTTCATTATCCTGTGTTTTTATTTTAGTTATTGTTGGTGGATGATCTGAAATAGTTATTGGGTGCATATCAAGACTTTCAATTAAATGCACATGTTCCTGTGAAAGGCAAACTCTGTCTAGCCTAGCCAGTATTTGTAACTTATGGAATGATATATAAATTCAATCTGAACTCCTAGTACTGAATTCATATCTTCCATGCTAAATACTTTCATACATTTCTTCAAAAATCTACCCTCCTTTGTTATATTTTCCCTTCTGCCCCCAGACATATCTTCACTGTTGCAAATCATACTCTACTCCCCCACCTATAAGTAATATTCCTTGCTGAAAGCTGATTATTTCTCCCAGAATTTTCTTACGTTCCATTACAGCAGTTTTAAGTGGAATATGAATACATGCCACTGTAAAACTCCTCCCTTGCCAGTAGCTCCTTAGTACTACAAATCTACAAGTGTCTTTTTATCTTCTTCTGTCATGATTGGAGCTCTTCTTGCAATGAATATAAGTACTCCTATTTTCCTTTGTCCCAGGTATTCCACTGAATATCCATCCTGAAAAACTTTTTTTTATCAAACTCATAGGTTCATAGGGCTAATGGCCCTGGAGCCTTTACAAGCCTAGGCCATAGAAGTGCCTTGGCATCATGCTGCCCAGCGTTAGTTCCCAGTGCTTCTAACAAGTAGAACCACTGCAGTGATCCCTGGGGTGAACTTTCTATTTCCCATCCACTCATCAAGATTTCTCTTGAAGAGGGTCAGTGAGGTGCTCTGCTTGGCATGTATGGGAAGTCTATTCCAGAGTATGGGCAGTCTCTGGGTTATAAACCTGTCCCTCCAGCATGTTCAGTTAATTGTAGTAATGAGGTTGAGGTCTCTCGAGTGTGTGGTGCACAGGGATTTGAATTTCTTTAGATGTAGCATTTCTAACACAGCTGGGTCAGACATGGCTTTGTAAGTCAACCAGAAATCGCCTCTTAGTAGATGATATGAGACAGAGAATAGCTGCAGTTTTTTGAGTTTGTCCATGTAGGACATGTGTTTAAGGCCTAGGATCCTCTTCATGAGGTACTTTTGTGGCCTTTCCAGCTGTTGCATGTGTCTAGTGAGGTACATGCCAAATGGGGCATTTTACTCAATGACTGGCCTAATGAGGGAAGAGTAGAGAGAGATGATGACCTCTTTCTTCCTGGATGCAAAACCCTTGATAATGAGATGTGCTACATAGAATGACTTTCTGACCATAGTGGTAATGTGGTGGTCGAAGGAGAGGTTGCTGTCAACCTGTGTCCCCAGATCTCTTATAATGCCTACAGTGTTCAGTGGGCTCCCATCGATGTGGTAATTAGTGGGAACTGAGTTTTTCCCAAAGGGGATGATGACGCATTTTTTGGCATTAAGCTTAAGGCCATGGTTTAGACACCAGTCATTGGTCTCAATGAGACCTTTCTGTAGGATGTCTACATCATTTGGGGAGTTAAATAGAAGTTATGTCCTTACCATAACGTTCCATGTTCCATGTGGAGTGTTCATCTCGCCTTTGTTCTTACACATGGGTTCGGAGCTCTGCATCGAGAAGAAGCTCGAGATCACCTAATACCCACAATCCCCCTCTGCCTTTACCTCAGATCTAGTTTGCAAGCAAACCAGCCATAGAGAGCACACACACATACCAAAATTTACATAATGATAGGATCATCTATATACATATATACATATATATATATATATATATATATATATATATACACACACAAGAGTATCATACAATACAACTATTGCAACTGCAGAAGGAGAATACTCCAGACCAGGCACCAAATCGAACGTTCTTCCTAAGGGTGGGAAGGGTGGGAGTGTAAGAACAAAGGCGAGATGAACACTCCACATGGAACGTTATGGTAAGGACATAACTTCTATATGTGAGAGTGTTCAATCTCGCCTTTGTTCTTACACATGGGTAGCGTCCCTAGCTCCATGATCCTGAGGAACTCATGGGAGAACGTTCTTGAGCACAGTGGAACCAAAGGTTGCCCTATCCCTAGAAACCTTGTCCACTTTGTAATGAGAGATAAATGTATGTGGTTTAGCCCAAGTAGCAGCCGCTGAAATCGTGTCTAATGGTAGCGAGCTGCGTGAGCTAAGGATGTAGACACTGATCTCGTAGAATGTCCTTTAGGTTTGACCGATAAGGTTTGATTAGAAGCCTCATAAACGTATGTGATACAATCAGTTAGCCATTTGGAAAGAGTTCGTTTCGTAACTGCTACACCCTTCCTGCTGTCAGCAAAGGCTACAAACAGTTGATCAGATTTCCTGTGATCTTTTGTTCTATCCAAATAAAACCTGAGTTGTCTATGGACATCCAATTTGTGCAACATATACTCTAATTTATTAGAGTGATTTTTGAAGAAGGTGGGTAATTCAATGGACTGATTAATATTATTAGTAGAGCAAACTTTGGGGAGAAAGGATGGATTAGTGCGAAGGGATACTCTGTCAGAGTGGAAAATTAAATAAGGGTGTTTAATAGAAAGAGCCTGAAGTTCAGACACTCGCCTAGCGGATGTAATGGCCACCAGGAATAGAGTTTTCCACGATAAAAATTTCAATGGGCAAACTGAGGCTGGTTCAAAGGGGGTCAACATCAATTTAGAAAGTAAGAGGTTCAGATTCCACGGTGATGTAGGAATTCTAACTGGTGGTCTGATATGAAAAGATCCTTTTAAAAAAGCTTTACAAAGTCTGTGAGCCATAATAGGCGCACCACATTCTTCCATATGAAAGTTAGAAATGGCAGCCAATTGCACTCTTAAAATAACAGGAGAAGCTCCTTCATGAAACAATTCTGTCAGAAACTCCAAGATCTTGTTCAACGGAGCTGTAACAGGGTCCAAATGATGTGAATTAGCCCAGAAGACGAAACGTTTCCATTTACTGGTGTAGGTTTTTGTAGTGGAAGCTTTATGAGAAGCCACCAAAATATTCTGAACCGCCGGTGTAAGGGAATCAGACCTGGCTAGAAAGGGAAGCGGAGCAGCCAAGCTGCTAGATGGAGTGATTCGAGAGATGGGTGAGGAACTCCTGACGAGTGAGTCAGTAGATCTGGCTCTGGGTCCAGCATCCAAGGTCCCCGAATGCGGTGATGCAATAGAAAGGGGAACCAAATTTGACGAGGCCAGAATGGGGCAATGAGGATTATCGTCCTCTGAAGGTTGTTGGCTTTCTGCAGAAACTTTGCAATCAGGGGAAATGGAGGAAAAGCATACAGGAGACCCGGGGGCCAATCGTGCACCAGCGCGTCCCTGGGGACTTCCCCTGGAGGGGGTAATAGGGCAAAGTAGCTCCTGCATTTGGCGTTCATTGGAGATGCAAACAGATTGCAGGAAGGCTGGCCTCACTTGCGAAATATCATGTTCGCAATTGACTGTTTGAGGGACCACTCGTGAGGCAACAGTATTGCTCTGCTCAGCCTGTCGGCTATGACGTTGGATGACCCCGGGATGTGCGTTGCGATCAGAAAGCGACCCGTGGACTCCGCCCATTGCCAAATTCTCATGGCCTCTCTGCATAGTTGATAAGACCTGGTTCCCCCTTGCTTGTTTATGTACCAGACTACGGACATGTTGTCTGAACTGCAATAGTCCCTAGAGGAAGAAGGGGAGCAAAGTGTTGCAACGCTAAAAACACTGCCCTCAACTCCAGAACATTGATGTGCAGATTGTACTCCAGATTGGTCCATTCGCCTTGGACTGTCTGTCCCTGAAAGATGCCCCCCCACCCTATCAGGGAAGCGTCCGTGGTTATCGTTGCTGACGGTGTGGGTAGCACAAATGGTCTTCCGCTGGAAAGGTTGCAAGTCTGAAGCCACCAAGTTAGGTGTGATTTGCATGTGTTTGTTATCAGAATTTCGTGTGTCAGAGGTAGCTGTTGGAACGACCATTGTGCAAACAGCAGCCATTGTAGAACTCTCATGTGCAGTCTTCCCAATGGTATCGCAATGAGAGAAGCTGCCATGAGACCCAAGACCTTTAGAACTAGCTTTGCCGGGGATTTTTTGGACGACAGAAGGAGAGAAATGTTGTTTTGAAGTGCGACTATCCTTTCTGTAGGAAGCCTTAGAATCAAATGATGCGTATCTAATTCTGCTCCTATGAATAAGATATGCTGTGATGGCTGTAGTAAAGATTTTTCGAAATTTACGGAAATTCCGAGGTGAATACAAAGTTGTAGGGTGTAATCCCTGGCCTGTATCAGTTGACGCCGGGTGGTGGCAGACAGGAGCCAGTCGTCCAGATACGGAAACACCTGGAATCCTAGGCGCCTCAGGTGAGACGCTACCACTGCCATGCATTTGGTGAAAACCCTGGGGGCTGAGGTCAGACCAAAGGGCAGGGCTCAAAACTGGTAGTGACTGGCTCCCAGCCGGAAGCGCAAATGATCCCTGGACGCCCTGGCCATTTTGATGTGGTAGTAGGCGTCCTTCAGATCTATTGAGCACATCCAGTCGTCCTTCTGTTGGAATGGAAGGATCGATTGAAACGTGACCATTCGGAACTTTTCCTTCTTGACAAAGGTGTTGAGGTTGCTTAGGTCCAGAATCGGCCTCCAGTCCCCTGTCTTCTTTGGAACTAAAAAGAACCTTGAGTAAGTCCCGAATCCTATTTGGTCCGCTGGGACTGGTTGGATGACTCTTTTTTCTAGCAGCTTTGAAATTTCTATAGCTGCTGGGTCTCGCAGATGGGGCGGTACATCTGGGAGTTTTTTCTTTGGAATGGGGGTGGAAAGGAATGGTATTTTGTAACCTCTGGTAACAACGCTTTTTACCCAGTTGTCTGTAGTAAAGTTTTGCCAGGCCTGAGGGTATAAAGCTAAGCGACCCCCGACTGCCTCCAGAGCAGGACAGTCGGGCCTCCTCTCAGGAGTGCTGGAAAGGTTTTCCAGGGGGGTATCCCTGTCACCTTGGTTTTGCGGACCCCCTCTGCCGCCAGGGCGGCATCTTCCACCTCTGCCCCCTCCTCTGCCTCTAGAGGGGGCGTCACCCTGTGTGCCTGGGAAAGATCCTTGGGGTTTTCAAAACCACATTTTCCCACCACGTTGCCCTTTGGGGTGCGGTCTGGAAGGGGTGGAAAAACAGACTCCGACAGCAGACAGAGTCTTTCCCTCCTGTTCACACCGGGTAAGGGTCTCCTTTACTTTAGGGCCAAAAAGTGTGGCACCATCAAATGGGGCGTTAGTAAAGGAAGACTTGAAGGCTTCCGCAAATGAACATAAGCGCATCCAGGATTGCCTACGAAGAGCAATCGCTGAAGCCGCTGCCCTACTCGATCCTTCGGCTGCGTATGATATCAGCCTCATGGATGAGTTAACAATGGATGTAAGGGTATTTAGATGTGCTGAAACTTTCTCTGAGACCGCAGCATCTGTAGTACCCTGGAGGGTATCTCCCAACTCTTTGACTAGATCCCTCTGTAAGCGTGTAAAATGGGTCAAATAGTTCAGGGACCGCATAGAAAAAGCCGTTGAACTAAAAATGCGCTTCCCGTATCTGTCCATAGTCCTAGAATCTCTGTTAGGCGGATGGACAGATGAGGAAGATTCCGACATCTCCTTTTTCGTGGCCGCTGCCACCACCATGGCGTCCACTGGAACTCCTTTAGTGAGGTAAGCCTTGTCTTGTGGTGCAGTGATGTACTTATTAGGCTTCCTAGGGACCGGTTCCACCGTGTCAGGTGTCTCCCACGCCCTTCGAGCAATCAACTCCATTAACTCATCGAAGGGCGGAGTGACCCAGGAGGAGGAAGGGCGAGCACCAAATGCCTTCAGCAAGACTGACTCATCCTCAGAAGGGGGGAGGGACTGCCAATCACCTCTCTGCTTCAGGATCTCCAAGATGTCAGAAAAGGAGACATCTTCTGAAGGTGACTTTGGGGACCCTTCTGACTCATCCAAGTCAGTATCGGATGTTAAAGATTCTTGTGAAGAATCTAAGTGTCTCCTCTTACACAATCTTTTCCTAGGGACCTCTTCGGGGGGAGCATCCGAAGAAGCCTCCGAGGAAGAGGGGGCACCCTCCAGGGGTGGCTGAGACACCGGTGCTCGACACTTGGATGTGGCCGTTGGTGCAGAGGAAGATAACGGTCCTTTATGGGGAGGAGAGGCTGCTTCTACTGATGTGGTTGTCTGGCTAGACAACACCTTCCTCATGAGATCGAAGGCCCCCGCGTCCCGAGTCGAGGAATCTCCCAGTTCCGAAGAAATGGGAAGAATCCCCGAGACAGGTACCGAAGGCATCGACCCCGAGGACGGAGCCGAATCGATCCGCGCAGGGGCCCCGAGAGGAAGAGTCGGAACCGAAACGTCAGTTTGACTCTCGGCCCCGGAACCAAGGACGGATCGTCGGCTCCGAGACTCCGGTACCGGATCCGACGGAGTCGAGGTGAAAGGAGCAGACCGAGAAAAGGACGGTTCTGGCACCGAGGGCTCCACAATCAGTAGATCAACCTCTTCCGGCTCCAAAGACTGGACAGGTCTCGGAGGAGGAATGGATGGAGATAATGGGAGGCCTTCAAGTTTCGACACCAATTGGGTGGAAACCGAGATAAGTTTGGATAGGGCCGAATGTTCCAATAACTTCTGCACCACACGGTCCACATCAATATCGGAGAGCTTAGAAGAACGGGTCGAAGGAACCGAAGACGGAGCCGACCTCAATAGTGTCGAGGGAGGGAGCTCCATCACCGGTTCCAAGACTCGAGGCTCGGAAACTGACAACAGTTGAACACTCGGCCCCGAAGTCTGTGGAACCGGTGATCTAACTTTAGTCGAAGAGCTCGGAGCCGATGACTTGGGCTCCGACGTCTTCGATTCCTTCGAGGACTTGGATGCCTGGTCAGAAGCATCCAGAGCCTCCTGAAAGGAAGGTTTTAATAAACCCCTGTCCATTAGTTTCCTGCGCCTATCTGTCATGACCCTCCCACTGAAAGAATGACAAATAGAGCAGTCTTCTTGCAGATGGAGAGGGCCAAGACAGTAGACACAGGAACTATGATTGTCAGTTACTGACATTTTTTGCCCACACTGGCAACGCTTGAACCCTGATTTGGCCTTTTCAGACATGTCACTCTAAGTAGAAAAATAGTCAAATCCAGTAAAAAGTCAAGTCCGGTAAAATTGTCAAATCCAGTAGTGAAAGTCAATCCGGTTGTCAAATCCAATAAGGGGTGGTAGGCCCCGAAGAGAACTCTAACTAAGTTTTATAACTTAACGGTACCGAGATTCCCTAATACCTTACCACACACACACAAATTATCACTAAACAGCTTATAACACTAAAGTACCAAGAAAAAATACAAGAATAAAATTCTAAATCCTATCTCAGGTGCTCGAGCTCGACCCAGTGATGCGAACGCTGCAGCGGCAAACTAGATCTGAGGTAAAGGCAGAGGGGGAGTGTGGGTATTAGGTGATCTCGAGCTTCTTCTCGATGCAGAGCTTGCAGGCGGCCGACACGGAGCCGAGGATCGGCTCCGAACCCATGTGTAAGAACAAAGGCGAGATTGAACACTCTCACATTAATGGCTCCCAGCTTGCAGTCATCTGCAAACTTGGTCAGCCACAATCCCTTTGCGTTGGCCTCGACTTCTGAAAAGTAGATGCCAAACAGGAGAGGACCCAGGACTGATCCCTGTGGGACTCCACTAGTGACTGGTTGGCAGTCTGACTTGGAGTCCACTACTTTCACACTGTGGGTTCTATCTCTGACCCAATTTGCAACCCACCTAGTGATATAGGGGTTGATGCCTAGTTTGGTGAGATTATCAATAATTCCTGAATGGGGAATGGAATCAAAGGCCTTGGCCATACCAAGGTAGGCACTATGAACTGCCTTGCCCTCATCCACAGCTCTGGTAACTGACTCAAAGAAGTCAACCAGGCTGAGCAGACATGATCTACCTTTCACAAAACCAAATTGTGTGGGATCTAGGGTTTGAAGATTCCCTATATCCTTGTTAATTAGGTCCATGATGATACGCTCCATAGCTTTATATATCAAGACTCATCAGGCTAATGGGGCAATAATTCCCAGGGTCTGTAGTTGCTCCCCCTTTATGGAGAGGAATGACTGTAACACTGCATCATTCGGTAAGGACAAATCCTGAGGTGAGGCTTTGATTGAACTGGGCACACAGATGTGGTGCCAGTTCACTTTGTAGTTCATGTAGAACACATCCAGGGATATTGTTGGGTCCCGTAGAAGCTGTATTCTTGGCCTTGGACAATGCAGCTTTAACCTGTGTGGCAGTAATGCTGGGTGCCTGACATTCCTCCAGTATTGTGATTGGTCCTTTGGGGGGGAGTAAAGTTAGCACTGAATCTGTCGGCCAGTATGCTGGCAATATCTGTTGACTCAGTATAGGAGGTATCATTGTGCAGTAACTCACAGCAAACCTGTCTATTGCCGTGGAGATTCTTGATATAGCTATAGAAGGCTTTGTGATTGTTTTTACTGTCTGCCGCAATTCTGCCTTCATAGCTGGCTTTTGAGGTTTTGATGAGGGATCTCAACTTTTTCTTGAGGCTAATATGGGAGTTTTTCCAGTCTTGGGACTTCACCTTTTTCTGAAACAGTTTCTTCTTTCTGTTGTAGAGTTTATTAATGGCAGGGGACCGCCAGATTGGCTTCCTTTTTTTGGAGGAGAGCGTCTTGGTTCTGTTGGGTATGGCTAGTTCCATGCATTTATGTACATGTTTGTATAGTGCATTGGTGCATGATTCGGCAGTCATGCATCTATTTTCCATTGACATGGGTGCCGTGAAGTTAGCCACCTGTTTTTAAGAGCCCAAAGTCAGCATTCAAGAAGTTTTTCATGGTGATTACCTTTGCTGGGGGGGGGGGGGGGATTTCCATGGTGAAATCATACCTCTCAACTACAGATTTTTGCAGAATGCCCAGATATTTGACTCAAATATTTGACCTGTTCCTCATAAAACCTGTCATTTTCTAGCAAATCCCAGAGGACTGAAGTCGCTAAATAATGACTAAATAAATAAATATATTTAAGTTTCAGACTTCATATCTTTCAGAAAATGTGAGCAAACACAAACCCTGTTATTCTAGCAGCTTTATAAGTTTATAAGAGCAATATTTAAAATCTGTCCCTATTTTTGGGCCTTTGTCCCCCCAACTTTGTCCAGATTTTTTGCATTCAGAGGTTGAGAGGTATGATGGTGATTAGTTTGTGGTCGGATCTAACCAGGGAGGAACTGACATGTTCAGTTCTTCCCAAGTGTGTCTCCTGTAGTATAGCTATTTGCACTCTACATTTTTAATATAGTTCACTACTTTTTTTTTTAATCTGGGAGTTCACGGACATTTAAAGACATTATAGAAAACATCACTGTATTAAAAAAAAGAAGTTATGTCTTACCATAATGTTCCATCTGTGTTCTTGATCTTCTTCCATTCATCACTGATGTGATGGATGGAAGAAGATTAACAACATCAGATGTTATTATTCCCACCTTTTAGGTATAACAGCTTTTTTGTTAAATGTCTAATTCCAGCTTTTGTGTTCACAGTTTCATAGGTTGGTACTAGGCTATTGGCTTTAGGGCCTATACAAGCCTAGCCATAACAATTCCCTGGATATTTCTTCCCACAATATTTACTTCCCTGGACCCCTGTCTAGCAGGGTGACTGACATGATCCCCGGGGTGAATTTCCTATCTCCCATCCAATCATCAAGATTCCTTTTGAAGAGGGCCAAGGAGGCGCTCTGCTTGACATGTATGGGCAGTCTATTCTAGAGTATGGGGAGTCTCTGGGTCAGGTATCTATCCCTCTAGCATGTTTTGTTCATTGTGATGACAAGGTTTAGAACCCTGGAGCGTGTGGCTCTGAGGGATTGGGATTTCTTTAAGTGGAGCATGTCCAGCAGCTCAGGGTTTGACATGGCCTTGTATGTTAAGCAGAGATTACCTCTGAGTAGACGATATGCCACAGAGTATAGCTGGAGTTTTTTTTGACAGTCAGCATATGGCATCTGCTTTACGCCTGTGATTCTTTTAGTGAGGTATTTCTGCAGCCTTTCCAGCTGTTGCAGATGTCTGGTGAGGTACATGCCAAACGGGGTGTTATACTCTATAATGGGTCTAATGAGGGATGAGTACAGTGGGACAATGACCTCCTTTTTTCTGGATGAAAAGCCCTTAGTGATGAGGTGTGCCACATAGAAGGATTTCCTGACTGTTGTGGCAATGTGGTTATCAAAGGAAACCTGTGTCCCTAAGTTTCTCATCACACTTTCAGTGTTTAGTGTACTGACACCTATGTGGTAATTCATGGGGTACATGTTTTTTCCCAAAGGAGATAACTATACATTTCTTGGCATTCAGCTTCAGCCCATGATATGGCACCAAGCATCTGTTTCTGTAAGGCCCTTTTGTAGAATATCCACATAATTTGGGGATTCAATAATGGCTCCCAGTTTGCAGTCATCTGCGGACTTTGTTAGCCAGAGTCCCTTAGTGTTGACCTGAACTTCAGAGAAGTAGATTTCAAACAAGAGTGGTCCCAGAACTGAACCCTGAGGTACTCCACTTGTCACTTGTCTGTAGCTGGATTTGGAGTTGGCTACTTTTACAGTCTGTGTTCTGTCAGTAAGCCAGTAGGCAACCCATCGTGTGATGTAGGGATTTATGCCCAGTATAGTAAGTTTATCTATTATTCCAGAGTGGGGGAATGGTGTTGAAGGCCTTGGCGAGGTCCAGATAGGCTGTGTGGACCACCTTACCTTCGTCCACAGCTCTGGAGACTGATTTGAAGAAGTCACTCAGGTTCAGGAGACACGATCGGCCCTTCATGAACCCAAATTGGGTGGGGTCCAGTGTTTGAAGGTTGCCATTGTCTTTGTTTATAAGTTCCATGATAATGCTTCCATGCCCTTGCAGATCAGGCTCGTCAGACTGATGGGACGGTAGTTCCTTGGATCCAAGGTGGATCCCCCCTTGTGGAGTGGGATAACTGTAGCTGTGCGCCGCTCAGTGGGCACGAAGCCTGAGGTGAGGCTATGATTAAACATGACACTTAGGTGAGGTGCCAGTTCATTTTGTAGTTCATGTAGTACACAGCCCGGGATGTCATCTGGTCCCATGGATGCTGTATTCTTAGTTTTCGCGAGTGCGGTTTCTACCTGTGTGGCAGTGATTACCGGAATTTGGCAATCTTTTGGTATTGAGATGGGCCCTTTAGAAGGTGAGAGAGGGGTGAAGTTGGCACTCAATCAATCTGCCAGGATATTGGCAATATCTCTGGTATCAGTATATTTAATGCCATTTTGTTGTAGCTCAGAGCAGATCTGAGTATTGCCATTTAGATTCTTGACATAACTATCGAATGCCTTATGGCTGTCTTTGGAATCTTTGGCAATTTTATTTTCGTAACTAGCTTTTGAGGATTTTATGAGGATGCTCAGCTTCTTACTGAGGTTGGTAAGGGAGGTTTTTGCATCCTGGGATTTCCTTTTCTCTACAACAGTTTCTTCCTTCTGTTGTATAGTTTGTTTATGGCAGGGAACAACCAGATTGGCTTTTTTTTTGGAGGAGAGCATCTTGGTTCTATTTGGGATGGCACAATTCATGCACTAGTGGATGCGCTTGTACAGTGCCTTAGTGTAGGATTCAGCAGTCGAATTTTCAGATCCCGTCTGCATGGGTGCCATGAAGTTTGTCACTTCTGACTTGAGTAGCATGAAGTTGGCTTTGGAGAAATGTTTTACGGAGGTTTCCTTACTTGGGGGTGGGGGTGGGATGTGGATGTCAAGGAAGATTTGCTTATGGTCAGACCTGACCAATGAGGGGGTGACCACTGGTGTGGAGCATCTATCTCCCATGTTGGTAATGACCAGGTCTAGGATATTGGAGCCCCTGGTGGGACAATGGATTAGTTGATCCAGGGTGTTGGAATTTATGAATTCCAAGAACCGTTGGGAAAAGGTGTTGGTACCCAAGTAGTTTTCCCAGTTAATGGCAGGGTAGTTGAAATCACCCAGTATTAGGGGTTTGGTTGCATGATTAAACTGTATGAAAGGTTGATATTTTATACAATTGTTTCTTGTCACAGCCAAATGAGCCTTTGCCACATCTTACAAAACATTTTGTTTTATTGAAAGCCCTCAAACAAAAAAAGCAAACACATCCCCAATAACCCCCTAAACCCTATTAACTTAATAATAGCATACAAAACCATGTACCGCTTCCAATATTGAAGTTTTACCCCCTAACAGAAACAAATTTCCAAACTGACAAGCATACTCACAGACCTGAGTTAACCTAAAAGAAAGTTTATCCATGCTAAGACACATGGTGCAGCCTGTGCTTCAACTACGTGCTGTCTGGTTTTGTCTTGTTTTTATAGCGCTCCCAGTTTTTTAATTTCTCCATGTCTTTTGGGTTTCTGTTGCCATGACAGGAATGGATACCATTCTTAAGTCAAAGTATGATTAAAGTTCATGAAATTAGTGTTGTTTCAATCTTTGATGTCAGCCAGAAGTGCTCTTCTCAGCTCCCGTAATGTCAACAGTAGTGACTCCTTCTGAAATTCATATGGCGTTACATGTACTGGTAACATACTTAAATATGACTGCAAATTCTTTTTTATAAGACCTGTTGCTCCTACAACTATTGGAACTGTCTGGGTATCTTTCTTCCACACTGCTCTGATTTCTGCATGCATATCCCGATATTTAATGACTTTGTGTTTCTCTGTACGCAAGAAACTGTAGTTACTGGGTGTAGTGATTTCCATAATCAATGCTACTTTTGTCTTCTTTTCATAGACCACTACATCTGGTTTTCCTGCATCTATCTTTTGAACTGTTGGTAATGGGTGATCCCATGTGATGTAGACTTCATCATTTTCTATGATGCTTTGTGGCTCATGTTTCCAGTGTTTTTCAGCTACTTCAGTACCATAATGTTTACACATTCCCCAGAGTAACAGTCTTGCCACATTATTATGCCTTTCAGTACACAGTCCTTCTGCCATTAGTATGTTACAACCAGCAACGAGGTGTGTAACTGTTTCCAATTCTGCTTTACAAGACCTATATTTGTCTGTTTCTCCCACATGTTCAATGGACTTTGTAAATCAACTTGTGCACAGCCCACTGTCTTGGGCCACCAATATTAACCTTTCATCTTTTGTTTTGAATTCACCTCTTCTTAACTATTCCTGTGTTCCATCCTGAACAAGTAAAACCACGGTCAGCTTCCCTCGCTGTCACCAAAACCAAACACATAAAATGTAGAAGCCAAGGAGGATAAGGATCAACCGTAACCACTTAAATGTCTGTATGAATGCTTTATTAAAACATGCGTTTTCGTCTAATATAAGACTTCCTCAGATAAAACAGTCGCTGCCATCATTTCATCTTAAATAGTAGTTAAAATTTACCAAAACCAATCAGGTCTCAGCAACATTTAACTAATTAACAAAACAAAATTAGTTAAGGTGAGAGCATCAGTAAATATATATAAAACCATAAAACCACTAATCCTGTTAAAAGATGCTTTTCCATAATACATTTTAAAAAACGTTTTTGAGAAACAAGATATTTTCCCCATTACGTTCAATGTGTTTTATGAATATTCTTAAAATTGTTAGGTGCTATTATAGTATTTGAATCAAAAGTTTCATTTAAGGTCAGTGTGTACTTTCATGGAATAGTAACGCCATCTTGTGGCGAATTGTGTTATATCTTTTGCTACTTGACTTTAGCTGCTTTCAGCTTTAATAATGGTAATATGGAGATGTATTCGTTCAAGCCAGGGGGTCTATTGGCCTCCAAGGCCACTTGCCACCACAGCTCCTTGTATCCTATATTCTCCTCCCATGGGCCCCCTCTTATATCAGTTTTAACTTGGTCCAACACAAAGAAAGCATAGTCATATTCTTTACATATTATTGTGTGTCTGTATAATGCATTAGTGTCCTTCCCTTTCCTAATATCATATGTATGTTCATAGATCCTCTTTTTCAAGGATCTTTCTGTCTTGCCTACGTAATAGGAAGGACACTTTTTGCAAATTACTAAATACACTACCCCTCTCGATTCACAGTTGAAATACCCCTTACCATACAGCCATAGGTCTCTACTTTCCAAATGTATTTTTTCACAATTTATAACCATTTCACATTGATTACATTTTCCACACCTATATGTCCCAACCTTACTTGCATTTGCTCTATCCCCTAATCGTATGTTTGTGTTATTCCCTATTTCTAATATGTTTTTTATATTTAGGGAATTCTTATAGACAACTTTTGGGTTAGATTCTGCCAGACCCTTTAGATCAGTAAAACCCTTAAATCTCTCCCATTCTTTATTAAATAGTGTTCTCACTTTTTTGTTTAATTCATTGTATTCTAATACTAATGAATGTTCATAATTCACATCTTGCACTTCTGTATTTTCATTTTGCTCCTTTACGTTTTCTTTTATACCTGTTATAGGTTTAAACCTTCCACTTCTTGCATTTGTTACTTCCGTTCTGAGCTTGTTAATAAAGTCTTTGGGGTATCCCCTATCTGTGAACATCCTTTCCAACTTGTCGCATTCTTTAATATAATCCTCTTCAGATGTTGTCATTCTTGACCCTCTAATAAACTGGCCCTTGACCAAGTTTCTTTTACAATGTATTGGGTGTTCACTATCAAAATGGAGAAAATAATTCACATAGGTGGTCTTTCTATGTACTCTGGTCTCAAGAGTTAGCTGTCTTTAATATTTCCACATCCAAGTAGGCAATCCTGTCATAGGAAAAATTGTGTGTAAATTTGAGGAAATTGGTTGTGTCACCTAAATAATTGAAAAATTCATTTAATTTTTCAATATGTCCTGTCCAAAATATTATGATGTCGTCCAGGAACCTTCTGTATAGTTTACAGTATTTTACATAATTTGAAGGAAAAATATACTTGTCTTCCCAGTTGGCAAGAACCAGGTTAGCAAAAGTAGGTGCACAGGCTGCTCCCATCGCCACACCTTTTATTTGTTGGAAAAACTCCCCCTTGTGGACAAAAAAATTGTTCTTTAATACTAGGTCCATCAGACCTGTGCACGCTACTTTTTCCTCAAATTTCAATTTCTTGTCCCAAAATACTTCTTCCTCAAACATACGTATCCCTTCTTCATATGGTATTGAACCAAATAGGTCTACTACATCAATTGTCACAAACAAAATGTCATTGTCAAATAACTTGGGTTCAAGTGCTCTTAATAAGTCCCAGGAGTCACGTAATATGGCCCTTTTGTTTTTCCAAATGTGTTTAGTTTTGACATCAACAAACTTAGCCAAAGTTGTGGTTTTAGATCCCTCTGCTGCCACTATTGGCCTAAAAGGGGGATCATCACTTTGCTTGTGTATTTTCGGTATACCGAAAATTACTGGTATTTTTGGTTTGTTAGTTTTTAAATAGGAAAACATTTTTTCATCAAAAACTTTTTCCATTTCCATATCTAATAATGTCATATCGATCTTCCTATATGCTAAATTTATCTCGTTACGGGAAACAACCTTATATTTTGTTTCATCCCTAAGGATATCATTCATTTTGCCCTCATATTGCATGGACTCCATTATGACAATTCCTCCGCCCTTGTCGGGCTTCATGACTCTAATCCCCTTGTTGTTTTTCAAGTCTTGCAAACTTTTTCTTTCACTCTTTCCCAAGTTGTTAACATATTTAACCCTCTTGTCCAGTTTTTTGATACCCTCTTCCATGACATTCTCAAAGTTCTTAAGTTGTGCATGTATGGGTGGGTTAAAGATAGACTTGTTTTTTAATATTCGTTGTTCCTCAGTTGCATGTAAAGTTCTTCTATCTATGCCATATTTCTCATTACTATATAGTAGTTCTAAGTTCATTTTCCTTAGAAATAATTTTATATCCAATGTTGTTTGCACCCTATCCCCTCTCTTTGATGGTATAAATTTAAACCCTTTCTCCATTAGTGAAAAATGTTCTTTAGTTAATTGTAGGTTACTGAAATTGTAAATTGTAAATGCATTTAAGGTATACTTGTTGCCATCTTGCTCTATCACTTCGTTTTTTCCATTGATATGGACGGGGGTTTCTATCTCCTGTAATACCCCCTTCCTCTTAACCCCCCTCTCCCTTGAAAATCCCAATGGTTCTTTTCTTTTGAACTGTATTCATTCTGTGATGTTTCTAAAGGTGGGAAGTCTGTGTCATAGTCAAAATTATTTATATCAAATTTGGAAGCTTCTCTTTGGTGCTCCATACTGACTGTATTGTTTCTGCTTACCCATTTATTTCTATTATTGTTCCGATATGGGGGGGGCTGAATTGTTAACTGGGTTAGGATAACTAATGTTGTTCTCATACTCCAAAATGTCTCTTCTTAATTTTGCTGTCTTCCTTGTCACTAATCCAGTACATTTTTGTTCTATCTCCCCTTTTATACTGAAATATTTCTGTTTCTCTTCTTTAATTTCAAAAAGGAGATCTCCCTTAATTTGTGAATCTAATTCACTTATTTGTTCATTAATCATCACAAGATTCCTTTCATTCTCTTCAATAATGCATCTAACAATATCCATACCACATTTGTTAAAAACCTTCACCAAATCCTTATGAAAAACAGACCCAATCTGCACATTATTTGGATATTTCCATGTGCGTAATCCCTTAGGAACAATGCAGCGATGCAAGCATTCCTTCAAATAACCATTTTCAATTGTGATAGCTTTATATTTATACATTAATTTAGAAAAGCTATCCATTTTTTTACTAAAAGATTCAGTGTTAGCTGTCCGTTTACTATAATTGTCATTTTTATCATTAAATTTAAAATCATATGGCTCTTTAAGCCATTTGTTCATCTCCGATGTGTTGGAGATGGAAAAAGTACCTTGTTGTGACCGCTCCTTCGGTTCACTAGTGAAATTAACGCTACCGTCAAGGTCGTCGTTATCGGCATCCTGGAAAATAATGGGCGTTGCTGCGGGCTTGAAAGATGCACCCTTCGGTTCAGTTCCACTTTCATTTCTTAATTCCCCATCTAGGCAATGTCTTTTCCTTTTCGTTTGAAGTTGGCGAGATCCCTGCTCGTCAATGCCTTTGCCCACTTCCGGACGCTGTGTGCGCACAACCATTGCCTCACAAAGAGGCTTCTACATTTTATGTGTTCCATCCTGAACAACATGATGTTCTTCCAGAAGTTTTCTATACTTGCAACTATATGTATGTATTTCTTGCCTTTCCATCTGATTTTTCACCTTATATTCTTTCTTTCTTTTGTTTTTTTGGGACATTTAGTTGTCTCCTGATTTCCATTTTGGTTTTGCATTTCCAGTTTGGTTTGATTTCCATTCCTGCTTGACGTCGATATGCTTCTGCTAGACTAAGCAGGAAAGTCATCTTATATTTATTCTCCTCAGGTTTCAAAACTTTCACTACGTTTGGGTCCTGTGAGGTCAGCAGATATGTGTGGAGTCCCATGATTGCAGATCTACACATGTAATCATTTTCAAGGAGGCCCATACCTCCTTCAGAATGGGGAATAATAATCCTGGTATGCACTGATTTTTATAAATCATTTGGTGAATATGAAGCATCCTTCTTGTTTTTCTATCTAATCTATCCAACACATTTTAGGGTCAGTCAATCACTCCAAAACTGTAAGTTAGGACAGGAAGAGCAAATTGGTTTATAGCTTGAATTTTGTTCCTAGATGTCAATGCTGTTTTCAGGATTAATTTAAGTTTTCTAAAATATTCATTTTCTAAGTATTATTGGCATTTGTTCCTATTTTATTGTTACTCCTTCATCAGTTCCTAAATATTTAGATACTCCCTCTTGCTCAAGTACTTTTATATCACATTCTTGTCCCAAACTGATGTTTTCTTGGTGCTGCAGTTTTCCTGCTTTAAAGGTTGCTTTTGCACACTTATCAAAACCAAACAACATTCTTATATCATCTGAAAAAGTTCTGACTACTTGCAGTTGTGCATTCAGTTCCTCATCTGATGAGCTATGCAGTTTTAAATCATCGGCAAAGAGAAGATGAGAAGTTTTTATACTTTGTTGTTTTCTAGGAGCCAAATTATAGCCATGGCCTAAGCTGTTAAGTGGACAGCTTAATAGGGTAAGGGCAAGACAGAATAGCAGACGTGACAGTGAGTCACCCTGGAATACCCCCCTTTGGATTTTTATCCCTGGAATAATAATTTGTCCTTTATCATGGCTTAATTGCAAAAAGGTCTGCCACTGTTTCATGGGCACTGTAATCTAGATGATCAGTGTAGGATGTATCTTATACATTTTTAAGTACTCTTTTAGCCATGAATATGGGATACTGTCAAATGCTTTTTTATAGTCAATCCATGCCATACTTGGATTCTTAACCTTTTTACAGTTCTTCGCTATGATTATTTAACAACAAATTATGCTTTGTTCCATATGACTTTCTTTTATTGCCCTTTTGTTCTATTGCCATAATTGAGTTTTCTTCTAAATGACTATAAACTCTGTCAGCATAAATACCAGTGTATAGTTTATATGTCATCAGAAGGCAAGTTATTGTTCTATAATTTTTAAGGTAGCTTTCAGGCTCACTCTTAAGAAGGAGCATTTCCTGTTGTTAACCAGGTTGATGTCTGTTCAGGTGCGCATATAAATAGTTCTTACTCATGACTAAATCTTCATGCAAAGATGTTAATACTTTTAACCAGAAGTGAGGTACTGCATCAGGGCCTGGGGTTTTCCAATTAGAGGCTTTTCTTAACTTTGTTTCAATCTCCCTCTGGCAGTTACTTTGTCCCATTTCATATCCTGAACCTTTAAATTTCTTATTCTTTCTTTTACTTCTTCTATTCATTTAGCATATTCATTATCTTCCACAGGATCTCCATAAATACTTCTCCAAAATGTATCTATTTCTTCTTTTTTTGGTGGTCTTTGATTTCATTTTACTTTATTTCCCAATTCTCTATTAACCTTTTTCGGGGTCAGCAAGAAATTGCTTATTTTGTATTTTTTCTTTATATTTATCTGTGTATCTTCTAAGTTTTTCCACCTGTGCTGAGATTCTTTGTTTATTATTTGTGATACTGCATGACAGATCCTGATCTGTTCTAATACTGCACATTGCTTTTATCACGTCTATCTTTCTAAGTGTTTTTGTTGATCTGTTCCATTTTTTATACTGTTCTAACACTGACACTTCTCTTGTCTTAATTGCTTTACAGTTTTCTCTATTTTCTACTCTCATGATAGTATTTGATTTCTCCCCTTCCTTTCCCTCACTAATCTGTGTTCTTGTGGTAGAACCTTATCAGTTATTAATTTAGCTGCACAGTAATACATCCTGTTTACTTCTGTTATATCACATGGATCTCTATGAACAGTTGTAATAGGTTCACAGATTAGTAGGTTCATAGATTATTACTAAGCTAACTGCCCTTGCGAGCCATTTTAAGCTTAGCCAATTATGCCTTGTGAGACTCAAACCCTGTACCTTGTGTTTGTAAGGCAAACACCTTAACCATTAGGCCATCCTACCAACCCTTCATTCACCCTAATCATTGTATTCATTTGTTTTATCAAATTTCTGACTTTTTGGGGTTTACTTCCAGCTGAGTAAAAACTTGAATTCTTTCAGAGAATATTATCTACTAGCCATTTCTCTTTATCAGATTGCCTCCTGGAGACAGGAGGACTGGATACAGAATTGCTACTAAGCATACATTTATTTGCTTGAAAAAAGCCTTATAATATTCAGTAGTCTTTTTTGTTTACTTGCTTTCTCTTAAAATGTGTTACTAGATCAAGCTAAGGGCCTTAATATATTCATTCCCCTATGAAGAATGAGAAATTGTTCTTTTGTCATGCTCTTTTAACCAGATTTTTCTTTTTTTTTTCTTTTTTACACTGCACTGCCTACATTTCTTAAAACTGAACAAGGGGAACGAGAGAAGAAGGGTGGAAGAAAAAGAGACAAAAAGCAGGAACACCTGTTTACATTAGTATCCGAATTACACTTAAAAATAACTGAGAAAACTTTACTTTATGTCATGCAATGAAAATAATGCACTATAACAATAGTACCATTAAGGAAAAAAATGTTTTACTCACAGTTTACTTTCTCCCTCCTCTTCCCCTCTCCTAAGTATTTTTCTAAACATTAATGACATGTAGTAGGGCATATGTTATAGAGTACCCTATAAGTTTAACAAAGGCCAAAAAAGTCTAATATTTGCAGATTTTCTTGTTTGTCATATTTCACAAATATAATTATTGCTTTGTAATCCTACTTTATCAATGTTCACGTTAATGGTTTTATTCCTGTTCATCTGCATCTCCCAAATCCTGTCTCTGCTTCATTTCCAATGTATTCTCAATTCTTCTAGTTGACTCTTGTGCTTTTTTCCTTCTCTCAAGCTTTTCCATTGAAACACTGAAAAAGGTTTCACTGCACAGTCTCTCTGTCATCTTTATTACCAGAAGAACAAGAAGCAGAATCTCCTTCTGTTCCACAGCTCACTTTCTGTTAACTCTGTATTTCTTCCTTGGCATGTTTGTTTGTGTCTTTCGGCTTTTCCCGGTTAGGGGTCGCCACAGCGGAACTCTGGTCCGCAAATGATTGGTAGTTGATTTTTACGTGCCGAGTTACCAGCCCTGACGCACAACCTTCAACGAAGGTACGCCCATTCATGCATGTCTCCACGCAGAAGACACTCTAGCTGAGAATAGAACCGGACAGCGTCTTACTGTGAGGCGACAATGCTACCGCAGCACCACCACCGTGGGTATACTTCATCAAAAACAATTTTGTCTCTCCAGAGAAGAATATTTTGAAGACAGCTGGGTGCAGCAGCTTGAATCTCATGCCAGCTTGTTGACATTCCCAGAATAGTGGAATAAATTTACTCCTCTTCTGCCTGGTATACAATGAGAAATCATTCTCCACAAACATTCTGTTGTCTCCCAGTTTTAGTACTTTGGCTTTCAACCAGAGGTTCGTCAGAATCAGCTCCTTTTGCTGGTAGGGCTGCATCTTTACTATCAAAGGTCTATGTTGCTTTCTCATAGCCAGGTTTGGAGCATACACATGATATGCCCTTTCGGTTAATAACTCTTTCTGTGGAATACCAGTCCCACTTGCTTATTTGTCTTTTCAGGAAATTAATACAGTCAGTTCATTCCAGCTTCTCTGGTACATCAGAAAATTTCAGGTTTTCCCTATGTGCTCTGTTGTCTAATTCTATTATTTTTAAAAACATCTCATCTTGAGCAGTCTCATATTCAGCCAGCCTTTTCTTCATTTAAACCTCTGATTTTTGCAGTTTTATCACCTTCATCTGAATATCTGTTTAAAGCGTCTTCCATTTTTTACAGTCTTTTGTTGTTTGCATTGATATACTCCATCAGCGTTTTGTTCATTTTAATCGGATCTCTGTGCAGTTGTCTTAGCCTTTCCTCTAGGTTACTGGAAGTTAAGTCTTGGGTTTGCATGATTTTTGCCAAACAGCTGATGTACTTTTACCAGTCAGTGTTTTTCCTCATCTTTTTTGCTGATTTTCTTTCAGGTCCTCTGTATTTTTTTCTGGTCCCCAGGCAGTGCACTGAAAGTTACCCAGAAATATAAATCCAATTGCCTTCTCTGCTAAGTTTTTCTTTTCACACTGGGAGAGGCAGAATTAAGCTGTTACTCAATGTGCAATAAGTCTCAATTATGTATGGATATTATTACAGACAAGACAAAAGAATATGCGAGTAGGGTAGATAATTTATTTTATGTAATATGGGTTATTTGGAATGAGGGACTGAATGACATTTTGTTTAATGCAAAATGGATTTGACGGATATATTGCAATAAACTGGATTATTGTTGTGGAAGAAGAAGTGAGGTCAGTTATGGAAGAATAACAGTGAAGATATAAGAAAAATGATAAATTGTAAAAAAAAAAAAAAAAAAAATAGAAATGTATCTATATATGTGTCTAAAAATATGCACATTCTGTAAATATGTAAATGTGTTTTTTATGTTGTGTAAAATAAAGGACCATACTTCTTCAATAGCTGCTGTGGGATGTTTTACATCCACCTGAGCTACTTCCAACGCAAGCAGATGGGACCTCAGTTTAATGTCTCATCCAAAGGATGACACACTCGAGTGCAGCAATCACCTTATGCTGTACTGCAGTGTCAGTAATTTATTTATTTATTTATTTTTACATTTGTTAACCGGGAAATTCCGACTGGACCAGGTCCATTTTCAGCGGAGGCCCGGGGAGAAAAGCTCCAACATCAAGTTATACAAATACAGTACATCCAGCATAATACACAAAACAGGTATTTTCAGGTATTTAGGATCAGTAATTGATCCACCTTGTGTGAGAATAGAACCCACAACCTTCTGCACCAAAGATCAATGTGCTCCCTGTTATTCCACAGATGCTAATTTTTGTTGTTGTTGTTGTTTATCAAAACAAAAGGAAAGAATTTGCTTTATTTTTTTCAAGTGATGTAAGTTTGATACTTTGTATTTTCAACATTAGTCAGGTCTGATATGCAGACATCAATGCAATGTCCATTGATGTTTCTACACATCAATATTAATGCATATAATCCTTCCTCATTTGTAGAAATTCAAAGAATTGTAGGAAAACTGTTGCATCCTTTTTGTGTGACCTTGATTTGATACACGGTGTAATGTTATGAAATATTTTCCTCATTTTAAGGCACTATGGAAAGTGTGAGAGGGCAGGGAATCCACAGATAAGGGAGGTTGATACACATAGGAAGAAAGAGGTACAGCAGCAGCAGCTCAATGTACCCATTCAGCATAAGGATGGGGAGACAGCAAGGCAGTAGCATTCATGTAGAGATTCAGACTCAAAACCAGGAGAAAAGAATTAGCAGAGAACCTTCAAATGGAGCTAGAATTTGGTTATGTTATGATTAGACAATAAAAAAGATCCTGTCTATTGTAAGAAATCTATCCCAGTGATCGTGCAACATAATCATAAAACTGCAAGAGATGTCAGTACAGAAACTAAAGGTGAAGTGATTAAAAAAATCTGAAGTTTCATGAAATGTAAGACAGATGACTTCACAAAGCCTTACAAGTAATATTAGAGATGAAATAGAGACAGAAGTCAAATACCTGACTGATGACGCTCACAGCAAAGACGTGATAGTAAACACTAAAGTTATAGAGTTCTAAGGCAACTGCTGCTAGTGCACAACAGAAAATTCAACTGAAGGAAGACATTAAACAGCAAGTAAGTCGGGAAACAAAACAATACCTGAAGATAAATTTTACATAAACAAGGAAAAAAGTGTATGACTGGTGTCTATTCACACCAAGATAAAGTGCAACCTAAAAGTAAAGAGATAAAGCAGAAGGCAATTTTTGTGTAGAACAATTTTCTGCAGAAGCATACATAATAAAAGCTGCAGTGTCAATGTTTTTGAGGAGGAAGATATACCTTCACCTTGAGTTAAGTTACTACAGAAAGTAGCTATGAGTTAGTGGACTTACAAAAAGCAGAATGGGAAGTTAATACTTTACACAGGACAAGACAGAAAAAACATAATTCAGGTTTTAGAGGAAGACAGAGAACAAGATGTGCCCATTATGTCTTTGAGTTAAAATATGATCTTTTATATAGCTTTAGTAAAGAAACTCCAGTTGATAGTGCCAACCCCTTTTAGGACACTACTAATAATTTTATATCTAGTCACATATTAGGAGGTACCTGAGGAGAGACAGAACTAAAGCATTAGTAGTAGCCAGATTTTGCTGGGTATACGTAATGAAAAAAGTAGAAAATTTCTGTGTTTCTTGTGCAGAATACCAGAAAACTGCACCCCATCCTGGCTATAACAGTGCTTTAATCCCAGTGCTTTAAAGTCAAACAGATGAAGACATCAGTCTATCATCCACAGAATGATGGGCTAGTAGACAGGTTTAATAAGACACTGCAGACCATGCTATGGAAAGTTACTGAAACCGAAGAGAAAAAAACAGGAACAGTACAGTTGTGAAAGTAAATTTATCATAAGAGTTGCTTACCTCACTGTTGCAGTAGCTGTGATGCCCACCACTGGCCCTGTAATCATGGAGCCTCAATCCTCACCAATAGCACCAGTGGGGGACGTTCATTGGAAGGATGACAAGTACACACAGTATTTCCAGATGCAGCTCTCTGCATCAAGTGCAATTTCCCTTAAGAGCACACAGAGACCACAGTCAGTCCATATCCCCAGTAAGACTCCCACTGGCACACCTATAGAGTTGAGATCTCAGGTGAGTGGTCAAGCCAAGACTTCCAGCACCCTCTCTGTCCAACCAGTGCTTCATGTCCCTGCCCAAGTAGTTGACACATACACTCTTTGAGGTTTGATTTATATAAACACACACACACACACACACACACACACACACACACACACACACACACACACACACACACACACACACACACACACACACACACACACACACACACACACCCACACACACACACACACACACACACACCTGGGAAAGGCTGGCACAGATTTACTAGCTATGCCCCCTTCTGCCCAGACTATAAGGTAATTATCACTGCCACCAGCCACGTCCTTATCATCTACTTTAAGACCCTTAACAAAGGGTGTCCAATCTTACTTTGTAATGTTACTATTAATCCAAATGGTAGTTTGACCAAGATTAAGGCTATTAGGAGTGATCCACACTGTCACCAAATAAATATGCAAGTACTCTCAGAACTTAACTATGTCTCACAAATATCAACCACAATGAAAGCTTTAAATAAATGTAATTATAAATAATAAAAGAACAAGAAAATACTCAGCAAATAATCAAAGTTACATCAGTTCAAAATCGGACTGCGGTGGTGGTGCTGTGGTAGCATTGTCGCCTCACAGTAAGATGTTGTCCTGTTCGATTCTCAGCTAGAGCGTCTTCTGTGTGGAGACATGCATGAATGGGCATACCTTCGTTGAAGGTTGTGCATCAGGGCTGGCAACTCGGCACATGAAAATCTTCTGCCAATCATTTGCGGACTGGAGTTCCGCTGTGGCGACACCTAACCGGGAAAAGCCAAAAGACTCAATAACATCAGTTCAAAATCACATGAAATACTTAAAACAACACTGCAGGGCAGTCTCAATAAATCCAGAAAAAGTACAGTTGTGTACCTACCATAAATGTAGATGTTCGAGTGTATTCACTGTTGCAGTCATTACACTTGGGTTATCCTGCTGGCAGGCTACCCGCAGTTGGCCTGAATTCCAAAGTCCTGGTCCGGTGTCGGTTGCTGTCGCCTCTTCCCTGACGTCAGTGCGCCAGGGGTATATAAAATGCATCCGACGCCATTTTCTTCAGTTTTTCTTGCCCCAGATGTCAGGTGCCCCCAAAAGGGTAGGCTAAAAACATTGCTTATAAAAAGCATGCACTAAAATAAACAATACCTTCATCTATAAGCAAATACACCACATAGGTTGTATAGAATAGAGAAGTACAGATAAGTCCCAGCAAAGAAAGGGGGATGGTGGGTGGGTAACCTGGACTGCAACAGTGAATACACTCGAACATCTACATTTATGGTAGGTACACAACTGTACTATGTTCATCATGTTTCACTGTTGCAGTCATTACACTTGGGTTGAATCCCAAATCTGAGGTTGGGTGGCTGGGTCTAAATAGAATTAGGAGTGGCTATGAGGCCCTGCAGAACTGCAGTGGCAAAGCCTGCT
The DNA here is from genome assembly GCF_019279795.1 of Protopterus annectens. Taxonomy (NCBI): domain Eukaryota; kingdom Metazoa; phylum Chordata; order Ceratodontiformes; family Protopteridae; genus Protopterus; species Protopterus annectens. The sequence continues at coordinate 1,037,564,236 of NC_056733.1, forward strand.
CTGGATTTAGAGTAAACAGGTAAGTGGTAGTGCTTGGTGAAAGTGTGCACTGAACTCCAAGTTGCAGCTTCCAAAATTTCCTTGGTTGGTACTCCTCTGAGAAAGGCTGCTGAAGTGGCTGCTGCCCTGGTAGAATGTGGCCTAATATTCTTAGGCACTGACTTGCCATGCTGTGCATAGCAGAAACGAATACAGTGTCCTATCCATTTTGAAATAGTCTGCTTTGAGATAGCCTTTCCTTGTGATCCTGCAGCATATGCTACAAACAGTTGCTCAGCTTTTCTGAAAGCGTTTGTTTTGTCCAAGTAGAAGCGTAGCTACCTGTGTATGTCCAAAGAGTGTAGAAGTCTCTCCCCTTTACTCTGGGGATTTGGATAAAATGTTGGCAAATGAATGGTTTGGTTAAGAGCCACACTGGATACTACCTTTGGCATAAATGTTGGGTTTGTCCTTAGAGAAACCCAGTCCGGATGAAAAATGATAAGAGGTTCCACTGCCATTAAAGCCTGTAACTCAGAGACTCTTCTTGCTGAAGTTATTGCTAGGAGCAGAGCAGTTTTCCATGATAACAATTTTATATCAGCTGTATTGGCTGGCTCAAAAGGAGGCAGTGTGAGCTTTTCTAAGACAAAGTTGAGGTCCCATGTAGGCATCGGTGCTCTCCTTGGGGGTCTTATGTTTTTTGCCCCTCTGAGGTACTGTCTTAGCAGTGGATGAGAGAAAATAGGAAGTTCCGTATTGTAATGAGCTGAAATAGCAGAGGCATGGATCTTAATTGATGAGAAGGATAGGCCTTTGTCCAGCATCTCAGTTAGGTACTGTAAAATCTGAGGAATATTTGGGACAAGTGGTTCAAGTCCTTGTGCCTGGTTCCAAGCACAGAATCTCTTCCATTTTTCTGCATAAGATTTCCTGGTGCTGGACCTCCTGGCTTCCAAAATGACATCCATAACAGATTTAGAAAGAAGTGTGTTCTGAGTGGATATATTATCTGCCATGCAGCCAGATTTAAGGTTCTGAGTTGGCTGTGCAGGATCTGATTGTTTTGTTGAGTCAGAAGATGAGGACATTGAGGTAAAGTCCAGGCTGGTCCTTGAGACAAGCTCTTTAGGATTGGGTACCAGTGCTGGCGTGGCCAGTCTGGGGCAATCAGAATCATTTTTGGCTTCTCTTGTCTGACTTTTAGGAGCACCTTGGGAAGGAGAGGCAGTGGCAGAAAGGCATAAACTGTTAGGGTTTTCCAGCTGAATGATAGTGCATCCACTTTCCATGCTTATGAGTGATAAGTCCTTGTGCAGAATCTCTGTAGTTGGCAGTTGTGAGGGGAGGCAAAAAGATCTATGTCTGGGCATCCCCATTTCCTTGTTATCATGCTGAAGACCTGTGGATTTAGTTTCCACTTGTGAGGGTCCATGAGGTTTCGGCTTAGTTCGTCTGCCAGCGTATTTTTCTTTCCTGGCAGGAATTGTGCCTGCAGATGTACTTGATATGTCAGTCCTGTGTTCCACAAAGTCATGGCTTGCCTGCAGAGGGGGTAGGAATGTGTGCCCCCTTGCTTGTTTATGTACCACATAACTGTAGTATTGTCCGTCTTTAGTAGTAGTTGTCCTGGCTGTAGTAGGTCCTTGAAGGCTGTCAGGGCATTCTGTACAGCTAGCATCTCTTTTTGATTGATGTGAAGATGCATTTGGTCCGCGGGCCACGTGCCCTGAATACATTTTCCTGCCATGTGTGCCCCCCAGGTATAATCCGATGCATCTGTTGTTAGTGTCTGCCTGGCTTTGGGTAAAGTGAAAGGCTGTCCCTTGTTGTGGTGACAGGCCAGTGCCCACCATCGAAACTCCTGTTGCAGGCAGGGAATAAGAGTTATTATTGTTTCCAGGCTGTGGCAATGTTGAGTCCAAACACTTTTTAGACACCATTGTAGCTTCCTCATATGCAGTCTTGTATATGGAATTAGCAGAATGCAGGATGCCATGAAGCCCAAAGCCTGCAGGATTTTTCTTGCAGGTAGCTGGGTCTTTGTTGCCATCATTTGAAAGTAATGAGTCAGTTGCCTTTGCTTGTCTGGCGTGAGATAAGCCATCTGGGCAGTTGTATTTAAGCTTGCACCCAGGAATATTATCTCTTGAGAGGGCACTAGTTTTGATTTCTTTTCATTTACTGTGTACCCTAGGCAAACAAACGCCAGATGCTTTAGTAGAATGTCCTTGCTCTCTGCTTGAATAAGGCAGTCGTCCAAGTAGGGATATATTTGAATTCCTTTTTGTCTGCAAAATGCAATTACTGGTGCCAGGCATTTTGTGAAGACCCTGGGTGCAATAGATAAGCCAAAGGGCAGTGCAGAGAATTGGTAATGCATTGAGCCAGCTATGAATCTGAGGTATCTTCTGCAAGATTGTCTGATTGGGACATGCAGGTATGCCTCTTTGAGGTCCAAAGTAACTAGCCAAGCCTTCTTGCCCAGCATGGGTAGAAGTTGTTGCAGTGTCAACATTTTGAATTTTGGAATATCCAGGAAAGTATTTAGAATTGACAGGTCCAGTGTTGGTCTCTAGGCTTTGTCCTTTCTGGGTACCAAGAAAAGTCTTGAGTAAAATCCTTGCCCCTGTTCTTGCTGTGGTACTTTTTGAATAGCTCTCATGTCCATAAGAGCAGAAATTTGTTTTTGTGCCTCTGCCCATTGATTTTGTGGCAGGTCTGGCATACCTTTTGACCTTGGTAGTGTGTGAAAGTGGAACTTGTATCCCTGAGAAACAATATTCAGTACCCATTTGTTGTGGGTGAACATGTGCCAATTTTGTGAGAAAAGTGCTAGTTTTCCCCCCCTAAGGGTGCTGCTAAAAGGTAAGTGCTTGGCATTCGTAGAGGGAAGTCATTGGGACTGATTCCTATAAGGTTGTGATTTGTCTTCTCCGCCTTTGGGGGCTGAAGCCCCCATTGTTTAGATCTGTATGAGCCTTGGGGCTGAGATCTGCCTCATGGGTGTCTGTATCTGCCTCTTTGTGGCCTGTCAGACACTGGAAAGGACCAATTTTTAGAAGGCCAGTTCCTGCTAAATCTAGGTGGCTGAACCTGTAAGCAATCCTTTACTGTTTGCATTGATTTTGCTTTATCCTCCATTTTCTTTAACACCTCTTCTGCCTTAACACCAAGCAAAGTATCCTGCTGTAATGGAGCATCCAATAATTTTGCTTTAACATGATCAGGTAAACTCTGTTCTTTTAACCAAGCATGCCTTCGAATGACAGAGCCTGTAACTGTGGCTCTGCAAGAAGCCTCTAATGAATCAAAACCACATTGCAGAGTATGCTTTCCCACTTGTTCAGCTGCATGCAATAAATCCTGCATTTCCTTATTGTCAGGACATTCTGAGCTTCTAAGCATTTTCTGTTTTAGCAAAGACATTAGGTATTGTTATTTAAGCATGTGAAACTAGCAGTTTAAAGCCCTTACAGCTAAAGTAGCAGAAGTGTAGACCTTTTTCCCCCATCTATCCAGTGCTCTAGAATCCCTATCAGAGGGAACAGGGTTTTTTGCAGTGGAAGCCTTGTCCCTTTGGGACCCTGAGAAATTGTTTCTGGGTCAGCAGCAGGGTTTTTTGCAGTGGAAGCCTTGACCCTTTGGGACCCTGAGAAATTGTTTCTGGGTCAGCAGCAGGGTTTTTATACAGAAATTTATGAGAGTCCGGGACCCTGTAGTACCTATCTGGCTTGATTGGTGCAGGGGGTAATGAATCAGGAGAGACAAACTGGATTCAGAAAAAAACATCATCAACCATGTCTAGTATGAGGGGAATAGCAAGGGGCCTGTGCTGAGGCAGTAAAAGAAAGTCTCTGAGCCTTTTTTTGGATTCTGAATAATCCTGGCTCTCCCAATGGAAATGCTCCCTCATGGTGTGCAGGGTTTCCCCAAAAGAGTAATCCTCAGGAGGAGAGGCTGAAGGGATAGATTCTTCAGCATCAGAGTCCTCATAGGGAGGAAGAGAGTATCCCTGTTCTGAAGAAGAATCAGAGGAAATAGAAACCTGGTCAGAGGAGTCATAATCAGTGTCTTGCCTAGGCCTTTTGTCAGGAGGGGGATGGGAGCCCCTGATCAGAGTAATTAGGTCCTCGGCCATTTTAAGCATCTGTTTCTTTGGCATGGATGACTGTCCGGGAGAATGCTGTACTTGTTTCTTTGTCTTCAATGGTGTTTTAGACTTTGTCTTGGCTGCTGAAGTAGACTTGATGGTAAGCTGTGAAGGTCTGAAAACACCCTCAGAAGCTGATGCCTGCTCAGCAGCTCCAGACCCATCCGAGGGAATAGTCTCCGTAGGCCCAATACCTTGAGTTTCCAGAGGCCTAGTTGTCTCCACGTGGGAGTCGGAGGTGGCCTGTGGCTCTGAGATAGCGGGTGTCAGGGGCTGTGAAAGCGCCTCACTGAGAACTGGAGAACTGGAGAACTGGCGACTGGCCTAGAAGAGGCTTCGTCGTCGGTTTTGGACCTCGGATGCCTGTCCTTTTCTTTGTCTTTGCATTTTTTATGAATTCCGGTCTTCAGTTGTTCCGACGGCATTTTGTAGTTAAACCTTCGGCCAAAGTAATGTAAAGCAAAATCAAACTGACGCTTAATAGTGCGTTGGTTGAATCTAGCACAAAGCAACAGCTCACGGCCAGAGCATTCACCAGAACCTGGAATCAGATGCTATTCAGCCAAAAATCCTTTAATTGCACGTTCGATATCCACAATACGTACAGTTCACAAAAAAACACACTGATACAGTCAAGCGCTTTCGCCCGGGCTCTCCCAGGCTTTTTCAAGACAAATGAGACGGAGAATGCACTCCCTTTTTATATGCTTTGTCCTGCCCAATTAATATATTATTGGTTGTATTTGATTAAATTGTTTGTTCTTAATTAAGCAATCCATAGTGCTTGAAACCATAATAGTGAATTCTTTTACAAAATTGTTTTAAAAACCACAATAAACATATATTTCACACATACATATTTACAAAATGCTTGAACAACATTATTACACGACATTTTTATGGGGGTCCCTAAAAAATCAACTTGAATTGTAACATACTATTAATTGATAAGTTTATTCTCTTTGTAAAAAACCTAATCCTTATTGTTCAATAAAAATTAACTATAAAAATTCTATTAGAGTATAATTCCTTAAATTTTAATAAACCTATACACAACCATGTATATAAATAGTTATCATAAATAAATAGTTGTCATAAATAATGCAGGTATAATAAATATGCATATGTAAACTACCTCTAATATAAATACTCTATCATTAAAAGATTCCATTATAAAAACTTTAAAAATATATTTTTAAAAATTTTTCTATACATATATGTCTACATAGTACCATTCCTAGCGTGGTGAAAACTGTGCAAATATAAAAAAGTGCGAAATAAATGCCAAAACTATATGGTCCTTGTGAACCTCTTTATAAATAATTAATACTAAAATGCCTTCCTATTCTAATCTGTATTCACAGCAAACATAACATGTCCTTTGGTATGTTGTTATTTTCACTTAACAAAGAACCATAAAGAAACATTAACATCTAAGCATTGAGTGATCCCACTATAATTTTGCTCTTCGTAATTTGAGGGCACTGTTAATACTTATGGCATCATTAAGTCCTGGTGGCTTTGTGGCATTTAATTTGATTTGCCATAATAATTCTTTGTATTCCAGAGTTGCCTCCCAGTCACCTCCTCTTATATTGGTACATACTTGCTCCAACACCAAAAATTTTAAGCACATATTACTACAAGTTCTAGAGTGCTTGTAAAATGCATTAGATTCTTTTTTATTTTTAACTTCATAAGTGTGCTCATATAGCCTTCTTTTTATGGTCCTTTCAGTTTTTCCAACATAAAAGGATAAACAGTATTTGCAAATTCCTAAGTAAACCACACCTTTTGAGTTGCAATTAAAATTACCTAATGGAAATATATTAATATTTCTGGATTTAAGATAAATACCTTTGTTGTGTAATATAAAACAACATTGTTTGCAAGAATTGCATTTATAAGTTCCTCTGGTAGATTGGTTCATGTTGTTGCTGGGTGGTGCATCCCTTTCTAATAATTCTTTCAAGTTACAGTCCCTTCTTCTAACGAATTGGGGTTTAATAGGAATGCTTTTTTTAAGCTCTTCATTAATAAAGAGAATAGGCCAAAACCTATTAATAGTGTTCTCAATTTCAACATTGCTGTTGTTGTATGTATATAAAAAGGAAGGCTTCTTTAACCTATCATTATTCTTTGTGCTAACTATTCTTTGTGGTTCTGTATTACCCAGTAGTGGGGAAAATTGTGTGCTTCTTTTTTGAGATATTTCATTAGCCAACTTTTCAAATAGGTCAGTTGGATAACCTTTTTCCAAAAACAGTTTTTTCAAATATTCACATTCATTATTGTAAAGGGTATCTGTACTACAGATTCTAGATGCTCTTATTAGTTGACCTTTTATAATTCCCTTCTTTTGGAACATTGGGTGATTACTTTCAAAATGTAAAAGCATGTTTGAATAAGTGTTCTTTCTGAAAATACATGATTCAAACTGCTTAGATATATTGTTCTTCCTTAAAATTACATCTAGATAATGCAGTTCAAAGGGATTAATTTTGTATGTGAACTTTAAAAAACTAGTAGAGGTATTAATGTGTTGTATAAACTTTTCAAATTCAGTAATGTCACCTTTCCACAAAATGCAAATGTCATCAAGGAATCTTTTGTAGTGAACAATGTTTTTTACCCAACATGTTGAAAAAACAATTCACTTTCCCAGAAGTGTAAAACTAAATTTGAATAGGCCGTGGCACAAGGTGTGCCCATTGCAACCCCTTTTTGTTGTTTAAATAATTCTCCATTAAAAATAATGAAGTTGTTATTTAATATGAGCTCCATAAATTCAACTAATAATTTGATTATGTTGCTGCTAAAACCCGATTTTTCAATAAGTATTCTACTGAACCATTCTATACCGGTGGTGTGGGGAATGCTAGGGAATAAGTCCACTATATCGATGGTAACCATATAGTTAGTCATGTCAAAAAATTCACTCTTTATCCCTTTCAGAAATTCCCATGAATCCTTGCAAAGGCATTGTATTGATGAAACAAGTTTCTTGGTTGAAATGTCAATAAATTTGCCCAATGGCTCAGTAATACCTTTTGCACCAGCAACTATCGGCCTAAATTTTAAGGGGTCAAGGCCTTTATGGAATTTTGGAATGCCAAATATAATTGGCGTTAGGGGTTTTTGTACAAAAAGATAATTGAATAACTTTTCATTCAGGACTCCTTGCATGAGATGATCCTCTAACTTGAATTTAATGTTTGCATATGCAATATTGCGTTCATTGATTGAAACCTCTGTGTATTTTTCCGTGTCATGCAAAATGTTGGAAATATGTGCTTCATATTCATGTTTGTACATAAGAACAACTCCACCACCCTTGTCCGGTTTCATTGGTCTAATCCCCTCTTGTTTAAAGAATTTTATGGTATCAAAGTAGTCCCTTGTGAAGTTATTAACATTGCATTGTTTTTCATTTTTTACAAAACTTCTAAACTCCGTTTCTACCATATCTTCAAACACTTTTAGGACAGGGTGGAGGGGTGGATTAAAGGTACTGGCTCTTTGAAAGAGGTTGTTGGTATTCTGCTCATCCTTAAAATAAATATTCAAATTTAAATTTCTGGTGAAGAGTTTTAGGTCCAAGATAGTTTTTGAAATGTTGATGGGTTTTTCAGGTACATAATGAAAGCCCTTCTTAAATAATTCAAAAAACAAATCATTTACCATAACATCAGTATAATTGTAAATGGAAAAATTCCCTTGCTTTGCCACTGTGCAAGTTGGCATATGAATTGTTTCTATCATTAAAGAGGGCAATGGAGCAACTATCTCCTGAATTTGCTCCACCCCTGGGCTGACTGGTTTGTTTCTCTGTATGTTTGTCTCCCTGAGGCATAGTGAAAACCCTGATCCTGAACCTGATTAGGTTTATAAGGTGGTTTCTCTCCTCTTATTGGGGTGAAAGTTCTGTTTTGAACATCATACCCATCATACCTCTCATTATATGGTCCTCTTGCCATATTTTTAAAACTGTATTTTTTGGTAAAGGGCCTATCTGTACCTTTTGAAAAAAATATATGCTACCCCATTGTTATAATCATGTAAATCTCTTTCAAGCTTCTTGATCTTTCTTTGTACAATTCTGTCACAGTGGTTGTCTACCTCAATAAATGTTTTCTCATAATCTTTTTTAATACTTGAAAAGTTCATGTTGTCAGTAATGCTGGCATTAATAGAATCAATGTCAGCAAGAAGCACATTTGTTTTATCTTCATAATCAACAACCATAAGTTTCAGTAATTCCAGGCCCGTTCTATCATATAAATCTGAAATTTCTTTAAATAACTTTGAACCTGGAATGGCATTATTAGGCATTTTACTAAAGCGCAGCCCTTTAGGTATGCGCCCCACTCTAATGCATTCATTTAAATACTCTATTTCAAGCTGGGTAGTTTTAAAAGAATACAGCTTGTTATTGAACTCTGCTACAAGCTGTTCAAGTTGAGTATTATTAGTGTTACCATTTATATTAAAGCTCATCGTACCTTCAGCAAACTTGAAATGTTTGCTAGTCCATTTTTTAATGTTAAAGTCATTACATGCAGCCCCTTGCTTCGGCGCCGAGCTGGGACCCTTTCCATGCTGTTCTTGCAACGTTTGGCATGAGTTGCGGAGATCATCCGTAATGTCAACAAAAGTGTTCCTTTTTCTTTTTACTACCGGTTCCTGGTTGTCCCTTAAGTTCTGTTGGTTGGGCGGCAAACCTGTTGTGGCATTACTAGCTTCGTTCAGCAACAATCCGCTTAATTGCGAAAGCAGGCAGATAACCTGCTTGAACTCCCCTCTGGTAACAGGCGCATCGTCAGGACGTTCAACGTCATCGTCATTGTTTAAAATCATAGGAGTGTTGTTGAAATCCATAGTCCCGGGATTCTCGGCCATGCTAAAGAAGCAGTGACAAAAAGTCTAAGATAAAAGAACAAATGAACCAAAAAGCAACAGCTCACGGCCAGAGCATTCACCAGAACCTGGAATCAGATGCTATTCAGCCAAAAATCCTTTAATTGCGTTGATATCCACAATACGTACAGTTCACAAAAAAACACACTGATACAGTCAAGCGCTTTCGCCCGGGCTCTCCCAGGCTTTTTCAAGACAAATGAGACGGAGAATGCACTCCGTTTTTATATGCTTTGTCCTGCCCAATTAATATATTATTGGTTGTATTTGATTAAATTGTTTGTTCTTAATTAAGCAATCCATAGTGCTTGAAACCATAATAGTGAATTATTTTACAAAATTGTTTTAAAAACCACAATAAACATATATTTCACACATACATATTTACAAAATGCTTGAACAACATTATTACACGACATTTTTATGGGGGTCCCTAAAAAATCAACTTGAATTGTAACATACTATTAATTGATAAGTTTATTCTCTTTGTAAAAAACCTAATCCTTATTGTTCAATAAAAATTAACTATAAAAATTCTATTAGAGTATAATTCCTTAAATTTTAATAAACCTATACACAACCATGTATATAAATAGTTATCATAAATAAATAGTTGTCATAAATAATGCAGGTATAATAAATATGCATATGTAAACTACCTCTAATATAAATACTCTATCATTAAAAGGTTCCATTATAAAAACTTTAAAAATATATTTTTAAAAATTTTTCTATACATATATGTCTACATAGTACCATTCCTAGCGTGGTGAAAACTGTGCAAATATAAAAAAGTGCGAAATAAATGCCAAAACTATATGGTCCTTGTGAACCTCTTTATAAATAATTAATACTAAAATGCCTTCCTATTCTAATCTGTATTCACAGCAAACATAAAAATATATTTTTAAAGTTTTTATAATGGAACCTTTTAATGATAGAGTATTTATATTAGAGGTAGTTTACATATGCATATTTATTATACCTGCATTATTTATGACAACTATTTATTTATGATAACTATTTATATACATGGTTGTGTATAGGTTTATTAAAATTTAAGGAATTATACACTAATAGAATTTTTATAGTTAATTTTTATTGAACAATAAGGATTAGGTTTTTTACAAAGAGAATAAACTTATCAATTAATAGTATGTTACAATTCAAGTTGATTTTTTAGGGACCCCCATAAAAATGTCGTGTAATAATGTTGTTCAAGCATTTTGTAAATATGTATGTGTGAAATATATGTTTATTGTGGTTTTTAAAACAATTTTGTAAAAGAATTCACTATTATGGTTTTAAGCACTATGGATTGCTTAATTAAGAACAAACAATTTAATCAAATACAACCAATAATATATTAATTGGGCAGGACAAAGCATATAAAAAGGGAGTGCATTCTCCATCTCATTTGTCTTGAAAAAGCCTGGGAGAGCCCGGGCGAAAGCGCTTGACTGTATCAGTGTGTTTTTTTGTGAACTGTACGTATTGTGGATATCGAACGTGCAATTAAAGGATTTTTGGCTGAATAGCATCTGATTCCAGGTTCTGGTGAATGCTCTGGCCGTGAGCTGTTGCTTTTTGGTTCATTTGTTCTTTTATCTTAGACTTTTTGAATCTAGCACAAAACCGACAACTAGCAATGTCGTGGTCAGGGCCTAGGCAAGGAATACAGTAAGAGTGAAAATCCTTATGAGGTATTTGCTTCCCACAAGAAATACAATTGTTAACTTTTACTGACATCGGTCTGGAGCAAGAAAAAGTTTCCCCAACGGGGTACTTAGCTTTATTGAAGACTTCGGTTCTGAAATTCGATTTTGAAAATCTCAGGAGTCGGCCGACCGGCACTTGCGAACTGCTTTTGCTTTGGGCACCGCGCAGCAATAAAGACTGAAAATGGTGTCGGCTGCATCTTATATACCCCTGGTGCACTGACGTCAGGGAAGAGGCGACAGCAACCGACGCCGGACCCGGACTTTAGGATAACCCAAGTGTAATGACTGCAACAGTGAAACACGATGAACATCATCTAAACTATACTTCACTATATTCCTGACTGAATCTAAGAGAATTACTATACCCTAATTAACTTACTTACACAGCAACAAGGCAGATGTGGTGAGTGATGTTCTTGTGAAGTCAAAGGCAAATACAGAATGCTCAGTCTCTCTCTCTCTCAGAGAGTTCTTAAATTAATATCCCAAATATCACGCTGGGATAGCTTGCAGAATGACATCACTTCTTGTCATCTGACTCTATCCCAGGTGAAAACCCCCACTGATGAAGTTGTTAGCATTTAGCATCTACCTGTGAAAATACATAAACAAAGGCTTTTCCTCAGATGTTTGCAGATCCTGGAAGTCATAAAACAATAAAACACTTCTACATCTAAAGCCTAGTAATTATCTCTCTTTCAAGACAACACTGAGAGCTCTGCAGTATAGACATCCTGTCTCTTGCTGTCATAAAGTAATTTTATTTCATCTATTTTTCTGAAGTTAACTTCTTGTGTTGCAGTTTCCATTGTTAAAATATATACATCTAAACAGTTACAATAGTGCAAGTAAATTTCTGTTCTATTCCAGTAGGGCATGCTGTGGTTACATTTTTGCTCAGTACTTTACAAAATATATCTTCTTTGTAAAATACATTTACAATACACACTTCTGTACCAGCAGTCTGATATACACATAGCATACAGTTCTAATACAGTTGTAACACAAGGATATGAATCATGTTGATATTCACAAATGACATATATTTACAAACTTCCAGACAGCTTTGCTAGCAGTATCTCCTTTTGTTACACTTCTATATAAATAATGTTAATATTCACAAATGATATACAATCATTTACAAAATTCCAGATAGCTGGTCTGGCAGTATCTCCTTTTGTGACAGTAACCTACATAGTTTGTGTCCTGCCCCAGTGAACAGCCAGCTTTCAAAGCTTAAGGGCACCTTCCACATGCTCTAACTGTCAAGAGCTTGAGGGAGCTCCAGTATAAAGACAGAGCATCAAATTTGTCAGAACTTTTTTTTGTCTAGAAAATGCAGGCAAGAGCTCTGAAAGGACAGTGTTAGAAAACAAACACAATGGTAAGCTATATACACAAAGGTCTACACTTCCGCCCTCTAGAAATAAAAAAGGAAAACAGTCCTAATAAGGAGTGTGGAGGGAGGGGCAGCTACTGCAACAGTGCTCTATTACAACATCTGCTGTACTATATTCAATGTTTAAATCACTGCTGCAGTATCCTAAGCAATCTGGGTCAATTAAACCAGCTTAGAAAGTAAACTGAGGAGGGAAAAAAGTACACTAATACTATCATTAATGTCTTCCATAGAAAACAAATGTATGCAATAATACAATGCCCATCTGAGGGGATTGAAAGAGAAGTGGTGTAAATTGTACTTGCCCATAACAACAGTTGTCTGAATTCTTCAACGCTACAGTAGCCTTTAGGCAATATGGATTGTTTCCTGACACAGGAATATGTTAATTTATGAACGTATTCCTTCAGTGAGTCTTATTTGTTGGTAGAGATTTAGGTCATTAGTGCAGGTGTTTGTAACGCCACTGGTTTTGGAAAAAAATAGGCGGTCATATAGAGCTGGATCTTTCATGACTCCAAAAGCAAGACACAGGTCACCTCTCAGCAACCTGTGGGCCAAGTATAAGGAGAGTCATGCTAATCTATCAGGGTAGTTGAAGGATTTAAGATCTTTAATTTTCTGTGTTACAAACATTAGGGGCCTTTCCAATTTAACAATATTCTTGGATTTCTGCATACCATAGGGGGTACTGTATTCAATGACTGGTCTGATAACGGAACAGTACAGTGATCTTGAGTATATTTCCTTGGAAATTATCTGGGCCAGGCAGAAGGATTTCCTGATCACATTGGCAATATTATTTATTTTTATTTATTTATTACATTTGTTTACTGGATAATATCCGTCTGGGCCAGAAGCCCATTTTCAGTGGAGACCCAGGGAGAAAAGCTCCTGTCATACAGTAGACAAAACTAATAATACTAACAATATTAAATATATTAATAATGTTTGTGATGTATTAACAGTGTAAATTAAAAATCAAACAATTAATTAATGGTAAAGACAAAGATACACTTTCAAAAATAGTGTGCATGACCATACAGTATTTAAAAGGAGACATATTTTAAACAAACAGTGTCAGAAACAGTTACAATGTAAGATCAGTATGATTGCCTAGGATCTAAGACCAATCTAGCTACTAACAGAAAAAGTGTACGAATAAGTTAGCCATGTGGAAATAAAACAGTAGCCATGGGGTACGAGCTAGATACGAGAAGGAGTAGTAATAGGAGATATATGAGATTGGAGTAATATGATCAAATAAGCTAGTTATCCATGTAAATACTTGGGTCTCTTATGACCATATCTGTCAAAAGAGAACCATTTACAAAATAAGATGTGGTAGCAACATTTCTGTCATGTTCCACTATACTGCACATTTTTTCATTTAGTTTGAGACCATTTTCGATACACCAAGTATATGTATATTTTAGCCCTTGCTGGAGCTGTTTTTTATCAGTAGATGAGCAGGTAATTGTGTCCAGTTAGCAGGCTTAGTCAAGTACATTTGGGATATTGGCATGGATAGCTGCAAAATAAATGCCAAACATGACAGGACCCAGAACTGATTCCTGAGGCACCCTACTAGCTACAGTTTTATATTCAGAGAGGGAACCATCAACTTTCACAACATGGGATCTGCTAGACAGACAAATTGCAAGCCAGTGGATAATAAATGGGTTTACATTAATCTTGTCTAATTTTTCAATAATACTAGCATGGGGTATAATATCAAAAGTTTAGTCAATGACAGGATAAGCAGTGTGCATAGAATGACCACTGTCCACAACCCTTGTAACCTTCAAAAAGATATTTACTAAGTTTGGGAGACAAAACCTGCCCTTCATAAAATCAAACTCATTGGGATCTAGATCAGTTAAGGTACTTATGTCTATATAAACGAGTTGTGTTATGATACAGTCCATGGCTTTGCATATAAGGCTGGTGAGGTTGATAGGTCTATAATTACCTAGGTCTGTAAAAGGGCAACCCTTGCCTAGGGGAGTCGCAGTGGCTGTTCTCCAGGCTAGAGGAACAAACCCAATAGATAGGCTGAAGTTCAATATTGTTATGATTGCCAGGAGTAAAATTAAAGGCTGTGATACTTATGTTAGTTCAAATTATCTCATCTTTAATGAATTACTGACTTTTAGTTGAGAACGTACATCTCTCTTAGATAATATAGCTTGTACAGGTGTTAGGACATACTTTTCACAAAAAGCACATGGAAGAATTAAATTATTTTTTGAGTAAATACCTACATGAAAAAATAGCTAATTTTAAAAAGTAGGAATGTGTACAGCATCCAAAACTTAATTTGGGGCAAATATATTTATGCAGGATGGCGTCCATTTGTTAACATAAGGGAAGAGAATTTTGCAGCAGATATATTACATTATTTGACTAATATGAGACAGGATTTTTGCCATGTCAGACATTTAACAATTCACAGACAGCAAATTTTGATTTATCTGTGCTAGTTGTTAACACAAGGAGCATTAGTAATAAAGTTTTTTTTACTTGAAAATTTGCTTTATCCACATACGATTGATGTTACTTTTTGTAAAACATGGTTAAAGAACAGTGATTGGAAACCACATTTGTCAGGGAATAACTATTTTTCTGTAACACACATTCTAACAAAAAAATTAGATGGAGGTGTTATGATAGGGATTACACAAAAGTTATATACTCACCATAACGAAGCATCTGTGTTGTCCATTTTTATTATTCCTCAACTGATGGCTCTTGGATCCAACCTCAGATCTGGCTCAGATGCTTTTTCCAGATTCATAGATCCAACTCTCGAGCTCCTCCCTTTAGCCATAATGCTTCACCAACTTAGCACACCTCAGATCGAGTCTGTTGCCCCCAGAAATACATGGTTGATACCATAAAGAAACTATAAGGCTAAAGCAATATGAAGCTCAAACAAGGAACAACTGGTTCCCAAAGTAGCACTTCTTAGGTCCCAGAAAAAAAGGAAGGGGGTTAGGAGGGTGGGAAGCTGAGGAAAAATGAAAATGGACAACACAGATGCATCATTATGGTGAGTATATAACTTTTGTATCTGATGTTGTTGTTTTCATTCATTCCTCAACTGATGGGAAAGAGTCCTCAGATAATAGAACCTTGGGTGGTCCTCATGGAAGGATATTCTTGAGTACTGCTGAGCCAAAAGTAGCCTGTTCCTAGAAATCAAATCTAATCTGTAATGTGCAATAAAGGTATGATACTGGACCAAGTGGCAGTGGCAAAAATATCATCTATCAATGTTCTTGACCAAAAAAGTTGATGAAGTGGCCATAGACCTTGTGGAATGTGCTCTAGGGAGCTTAGGCAAAAACTTCCCTCTCTGCCTATAGACAAGGGATATGCAATCAGTCAACCATCTGGCTAAAGTCATTTTGGAAACTGCCATGCCCAGTCTGTTCAGTGAGAAGGATACAAACAACTGGTCAGTTTTCCAGAAATCTTTGCTTCGATTAAGATAAAATTGAAGCTGCCTATGCACATCCAAAAGATGGAGCATGTATTCACCTTTATTGGAAAAGTTTGGGAAGGAGGTTAACGACACACACTGTGAAAGTAGCAGACTCCAAATCCGACTTCGGACCCGTGACAAGTGGAGTACCACAGGGTTCAGTCCTGGGTCCTCTCCTGTTTGGTATCTACTTCTCTGAAGTACGGGCTAACACAGAAGGTATTTGGCTAACAACGTTTGCAGATGACTGCAAACTAGGAGCCATAATTGAAACTCCTAACGATGTGGACATACTACAAAAGGGCCTCAGTGAGACAGATGACTGGTGTCAAAGCCATGGCCTGAAGCTCAATGCCAAAAAGTGTATTGTCATCCCCTTTGGTAAAAACTCTGTACCCATGAACTACCACATAAGTGGTAGTCTACTTAACGCCGAAAGTGTGATAAGAGACCTTGGGACACAGGTGGACAGTAGTCTCTCCTTTGATAATCACATCGCCACAGT
This sequence comes from Protopterus annectens, assembly GCF_019279795.1. Classification (NCBI taxonomy): domain Eukaryota; kingdom Metazoa; phylum Chordata; order Ceratodontiformes; family Protopteridae; genus Protopterus; species Protopterus annectens. The sequence continues at coordinate 1,037,580,397 of NC_056733.1, forward strand.
GGTCAGGAAATCCTTCTACGTGGCTCACCTCATCACAAAAGGTTTCTCATCCAGAAAAAAAGAGGTCATTGTTCCCCTCTACTCATCACTCATTAGACCCATTATAGAGTACAACGCCCCTTTTGGTATGTACCTCACAAGACATCTAAAACAACTGGAAAGGCCACAGAAATACCTCACAAAGATGATTACTGGCCTCAAACGGATGCCCTAAGCAGACCGTCTCAAAAATCTCCAGCTTTACTCCATCGCATATCACCTACTCAGAGGCAATCTCTGCCTAACATATAAAGCTATGTCAAACCCAGAGCTGTTGAACATGCTCCACTTAAAGAAATCCCAATCCCTCTGAGCTACACGCTCTAGGGACCTAAACCTTGTCAACACAATAAACAGAACATCCTGAGGGATAGATTCCTGTCCCAGAGACTTCCTATACTCTGGAACAGACTACCTATCTATGTCAAACAGAGCTCCTCATTAGCACTCTTCAAGAAAAATCTTTATGATTGGACGGGAGATAGGAAATTCACCCCAGGGATCATTTCTGTGGCTCTGCTCGACAGGGGCACAGAAAAATAATTTTCTTGGGTGGCAAAAGCCAGGGTACCTTTTTGGCTAGGCTTATATAGGCACTAGGGCTAATAGCCTAGTACCTATCTATGAACCTATGATTAATATTTGACTCAGAAGTCACCTTGGGTAAAAAGGAAGGATTGGTACATAAGGAGACTCTATCCTTATAAAAAGCCAGGTAGAAAGATTTGGAGGAAGGAGCCTGGAGTTCAGATGCTTATCTAGCTGACATAATAGCAACTAGAAACATCGTTTTCCAGGACAAGAATTTAAGGTCTGTCTTAACAATACATGCAAGGAAGAATGAGGTTTAAAAGAAGGCAGTATTTGAATGAGCTATGTAATGTTTAACTGATGATGACTCGATAGATTATAAGTGATGCACAATATTTGCAACTACAGTTATGAAGAAAACGCTGCTCCTAAGCCACAAACAGTATATTAGGTTTACAGGTTCATAGGTAGGTACAAGGCTATCTGCCTGAAGGCATTTATAAGCCTAGCCAGAATGTGTTGGCTTTCGCTGCCCCCTTAGATTAGTTCTCTGTGCCACTGTCCAGCAGAGCCACTGAAGTGATCCCCGGGGTAAACTTTCTGTTTCCCATCCACTCGTCAAGATTTCTTTTGAAGATTGTTAATGAGGAGCTCTGCCTAATGTAGAATGGAATCTTGTTCCAAAGCATGAGAAGTCTCTGGGACAGGAATCTATCCCTCCAGCATGTCCTATTTATTGTTGTGGTGAGGTTTGGATCCCTAGAGCGTGTGGCTCAAGGGGATAAGGTTTTCTCTAGGTGGAGCATGTCCATCAATTCTGGGTTGGACAAGGCATTGTATGTCAGGCAGAGATCACCTCTGAGTAGGCGGTATGCAACAGAGTACAGCTGGAGTTTCTTCAGGTGAGTTGCATAGGGCATCTGTTTGAGGCCAGTGATCCTCTAGGTGAGGTACTTCTGTGGTCTTTCCAGCTGTTGCAGGTGTCTTGTAAGGTACATCCCAAATGGGGCGTTGTACTCTATGATGGGTCTGATGAGTGATGAGTAGAGGGGTACAATGACCTCTTTTGATCTGGATGCGAACTTTTTGTGATTAGGTGGGCCACATAGAAGGATTTTCTAACCACTTTGACAATGTGATTATCAAAGGTGAGATTATTATCTACTTGGGTCCCCAGATCCCTTATTACGTCTTCCGTATTTAGGGGACTACCACCTATGTGGTAGTTTGTGGGTACTTTGTTTTTTCCAAAGGGGATGACTATGCACTTTTTGGCATTTAGCTTGAGGCCATGATTTTGACACCAGGTATCTGTCTCAGTGAGACCCTTTTGGAGGATGTCTGAGTCAGCCGGAGAGTCAATTATAGCCCCTAGTTTGCAGTTGTCTGCGAACTTGGTCAGCCATAGTCCTCCTCTGCTTGCCTGTACCTCTAAGAAGTATATGCCGAACAGGAGGGGTCCTAGGACTGAGCCCTGGGGAATGCCACTTGTAACCGGTTTAGAGCTGGACCTAGCTCCCACAACTCTCACCATGTGGGTTCTGTCTGTGAGCCAGTTGGCAACCCATCTTGTGATGTAGAGGTTTATGTTCAGGCTGGTGAGCTTGTCTATAATACCAGAATGGGGGATGGTGTCGAAGGCCTTTGCGAGGTCTAGGTAGGCTGTGTGTACCACCTTTCCCTTGTCTATAGCCTTGGTAACTGTCTCAAAGAAGTCCACCAGGTATAGGAGGCATGATCTGCCCTTAACAAGGCCAAACTGGGTAGGGTCCAGTGTTTGGAGGTTCCCAATGTCTCTGTTAATGAGTTCCATGATGATGTGCTCCATAGCCTTGCAGACCAAGCTAGTCAGGCTTATAGGGTGATAGTTCCCGGGGTCTGTTGTGGCTCCACCATTGTGTAGTGGAATAACTGTTGTTGTGCGCCACTCTATGGGTACGTAGCCTGTGGAAAGGCTGAGATTGAACAGCGTGTTTAGGTGAGGGGTTAGTTTGTCTTTGAGCTTGTGTAGGACGCAGCCTGGGACACTGCCTGGTCCCAATGATGCTATGTTTTTGGCTTTGGAGAGGGCTGTTTTAACCTGAGTGTCTGTGATTTCAGGGACTCTACATTCTTCTGGTATGGTTATGGGCCCTTTTGGGGGTGAGAGGGGGATGACGATTGCGCTAAACCTGTCTGCCAGGATGTTGGCGATATCGGTCAGTTCAGTGTATTTTGTGCCATTCTGCACTCCAAGCAGATCTGAGCATTGCCACTTAGATTCTTGACATAGCTAAAGAATGCCTTGTGGTTATCTTTGGAGTCCTTGGCAATTTTTCTTTCGAAGCTTGCCTTGGATGATTTTATGAGGGATCGTAGTTTCTTGCTGATACTGATCAGGGATGCCTTTCCTTCTTGTGATTTTACTCTTTTCTGTACTAGTTTCCTCCTTCTATTGTATAGCTTGTTTATAGCAGGAGTCCACCAGACTGGTTTCCTTTTCTTGGAGGAGTGAGTCTTGGTTTTGCTTGGGATAGCACAATCCATGTATTCTTGTAGGTGCCCGTAGAATGCATCAGTAAAGGATTTTGCAGTTTGGACAGCGTTATCCTTCAGCATGGGGGCTTTGAAACTTTCCAACTCGGTCTTAAGTAACGTGAAGTTTGCTTTTGAAAAGTTTTTCACGGTGGTCTCCTTGTCCAGGGATGGGGGCAGAATGTGGATATCCAAAGTGATTTGTTTATGGTCAGATCAACAAGCAAGGGGTTGACTTTCGGTGTGGAACACCGGTCGCCCATGTTGGTGATGACCAGGTCCAATATGATGTCACCTCTGGCGGGAGTGTTGCCCAGTTGAACCATGGCGTTTGAGTTTATAAATTCTAGGAAATGTTGGGCAAGGGAGTAGTACTTGAGTAGGTCTCCCAGTTAATGTTTGGCTAATTGAAATCACCCAATATTAGGGTGTTTGGTAGGACCTTTATGTTTCCCAGTGTTTCCAGAAATGTGGAATGGGGGTCCTGGGACATGGTGGGTGATCTATAGCAAGCTACAATTTGAATTGCAGTTTTACCCGTTGTTAGTTGCACGTGGATGATCTCTGAAGCATCGTGCTGTGCCACTAACCTGGAGGTGTGGGTATCCTTGATGAACAAAATTTGTTTACAAGAACAACTAAAATTGTAAAGTATCTTAGAAACCAATAAATTGGCCATGAGATTATATACTAATGGTTGTGGTATGAACAAAATATGGGGCTTGTCAACAATGCAGATATATCTTGGAAGTTAGCAGTTTCTCAGTGAAAGGTTTTCCCAATATATTTACTGTAAAAGGTAAATTTGATTGTGGTACTAAGGGAGTAATCTATATATGTTTTTGTGCTTCTTGTCCTGCCTATTATACTGGCAAAATGAATGGCCCCTCCGGACAAGAATTTATCAACACTTCTATGCCATTAGGAGAATGAATACAAGTAATGGTCTTTATAAACACTATATTACTTGTTCTGATTTCAGGAAATTTGAATTTGTTATTATAGAAAAAGTGAGTATTCTGGACAGAGGGGGTGATTGGGAGATCATGGTGGAAAGACGGGAATATTTTCAGCAGGCACTATTAAATGCCACTGTTCCCTCAGGTCTTAATGACCACATATCCCTTAAACCCATTTTAAAATTAAAGGCAGGTATATTCTGATGGAGATTTATTATGTTTTTATAGTCTGAATTGATTTGTTCATGTAAAGTTAGGTATTTATACAACTGTTTTTTCTTTGTAGATATATGGCCTTTAAATTAATGGAATGTTTTGGTGCCATTTTTTAATATAAAGGAAGTGATGTAGTGCATTTTTCTATGTCTGATGATGTTCCCTATGTATTTTGGAATGAAAGTGCTTACAGTGTATGATTAAAATACTGTTTGTGGCTTAGGATCAGGGTTTTTTCTTATTTGGTGCTTTTACGCTGTTTGGGCTATTTTATCTCGCAACTATAACTATATGAATATGGTTTGTGACATATAATGTTTGTAACTAAAATTATGTCAATATGGTTTGTTTTCATTTATATAAATGTATGATTGTCTATATCATATGTGATAATTTAATAAAAAATGTTTCTTGTTTAAAGAAAAGAACTTAAGGTCTGTTTTAACTGAAGGTTCAAAGGGGCTTTGGGTCAGACCTTGAAGCAAGATAGTTAAATCCCATGGAGGAGCAGAGCCTTTGACTGGGGCCTAAGTAAGAAGGTACCTTTCAGAAAAGCCTTGCACATCTCAGAAGATGCCAAAGAAGGCTGACATTCACCTGAATGAAAGCTAGAAATGGCAGCCAACTGTACTTTAAAAATGGAAGCTCAAAATTCAAGGACAGTAGGGCTTGGGGCAGAAAAGGGGTCCAAATCTCTCTGGAGGGTCCAAATTGAAAATCTCTTCCATTTACTTTTGTAAATTGCTCTGGTAGAAACCTTTTGAGAAGACAATAGAATATGCTTGACCAGGGAGGTAAGCCTTGGCTTTCATCTAGCCATCACTGGAACTGGAGAAACCATGTAGTTAACTTGAGGCCTTTTATGTCCAGATGAGTCATTCCTGTTGGATGAGACAAGAGGTCAGGACTGGGGGTACAGTATCCAGGGTGGATACAGAAGATGAGGCCACAGGAAGGGAAACCAAATCTGATGAGGCCAAAAAGGTGCAATGAGGTTAACTGTACTCTTCAAGTGGTTTGCTTTCTGTAGGAATTTGGGGATTATAGGTAATTGTGGATAAGCATAAAGGAGACCAGAGAGCCAATCATGAACTACAGCATCTTTTGCTGACTCCCCCAGAGGGGGAACCAGGGCAAAAAGCCTGCTGCACTTGTTGTTAAGGAGAGAAGCAAAATGTTTGCAGCATGGCTGGCCCATCAATGGAAAATTCTCTTCTCCACTTTGACATCGAGAGACCACTTGTGAGGCATCAGAACAGATCTGCTTAGTTTGTCTGCTAGGATGCTGACTTTCCCCAGTACCTGCATTATTATTAGAAAACATCTGGAAGAGATTGTCCATTGCCACACTCTCATAGTCTTTCAATATACAGGGTAAGATATGGTTCCCTCCTATTTGATGATGTATCAGACTACAGGCATATTATCAGTCTGAACTGCAATCATCCCCAGGGAACAGCTTCTTGAATGGCTTGGAATGCTAGTAGGACTGCTCTCATTTCCAAGACACTGATGTGCAAATTGGCATCTTTTGGAAACCATGTACCTTGGACTGTCCTTCCCAAGAAATGTCCCACCAACCCCAATTGGGAGGTGGTGGGAGGTGTCTGTGGTCACAGTGGTCACTAATAATGCGAGAACAAAAGGACAGCCCTGAGAAACTTCATCTGAATGGATCCACCAAAGAATGTGTTTGTTGCAAACTTGTGTGATCCTAACTGGAGCCTACAATGGCTGCTGATTAACAGACTGCTGTACTGACAGAGTTCACTGCAGAATCCTCATAAGAAATCTGGCTAATGGAATCAGAGTAATTGTTGCTGCCATGGGCCCTAAGTCTTGCAAGACTTGTCATCCTGGAGGAGAAGAATACCAGATCACTTCCATGACCTAGGATTTGAGGGTGTGTTCTCCTGTTGGAGAAAGTGATGCTATCTGATTCACCATGTCTAGATGAGCACGTACGAACTCCAGATTCTGCGTAGGTGTGACTTGTGACCTGTTGTACTTGACTGTGATGCCATGATGGAGACACAACTGGAGCAAGTAGTCCCTTGCCTGTATACGTAGATGCCTCATCACAGCAGTCAGAAGCCAGTTGTCTAGATACAGAAAAAAACATAATCTCATCAGTCTCAGGTGAGCTGCTACCACCGCCATGCATTTGGTGAGCATGAACACCCTGGGAGCTATGTAAGGCCAAAGGGCAGTGCTCTGAACTGGTAATGACCATCTCCCAGTCGGAAGTGCAGATATCTTCTGCAGTGCCTGTTCATTTTGATGTGACAGCATGCACCCAAAAGATCTATGGTACACATCCAATTGTACTTTCACAGAAGGGGCAAAATGGACTGAACCATGGCCATCTGGAACTTTGAATATTTCATGTACTGGTTTAGTTTGCTGAGATCTAGGATATGTCTCAAGCCCTCTGTCTTCTTCAGCACTAAAAAAAATCTTCAGTAGGTTCTATATCCTATCTGGTCTAGAGGGGAACCATCTGTACGACTCTTTTTCTAGCAGCTTTTCTGTTTCTAAGGCTGCTGCCTCCCTCCAATTGGGTGCAACATTGGGGATCATTTTCATTTATGTAGAGGGAATGTGGGAAAATGGCATGAAATATCCTCTGGATATGGATGGATGGATGGATGGATGATCCTCTGAACACAAGTATCTTTTGTGATGGATGCCCAGGCTTCATGGTGCACAGACAAGAACCCTCTAGCTGCCTCTAGAGAACAGCAGCCAGGCAACCTTTCAGAAGTACTGGTAAGGTTTGTCTGAAAAGGAATCCTGGAAACCCTAGTTCTGTGGGCCACCTGTGCTGCAAGGGTGGAGACTTCCATTAGAGTTTCCCCCTCTCCTTGTGAGTCATGGAAAGGACTTTGTGACTTGTGAACCCACATCTTCTTACCTCCTCACTGATTCCAGGAGAAGAGTCTCTGAGGGGTAGAGAAATGGATCCCAGTGGCAAACAAGGTATTTTTGTCTTGCTTACTTCTGGAGAATGTCTCCTTTAACTTTGGGCTGAACAAGGATGATCCATCAAAAGGAATATTGATGAAGGAAGATGTGGAGGGCTCCGCAAAATCACACAGGCACATCCAGGGATGTCTCCTGACAGCTATGCCCGAACCAGTCGCCAATGAGGTACCCTCTGCAGTGTGGGTTATCAGCCCCATGGATGCTTTAAAAATGGACTGAAGGGTGGTCAATTGTGAAGAAACATTGTTCTGGTCCTCCAGAGACATGGACCCAGAAAGAGATTTGGAGAACCATAGGGTAAAGGTCACTGAAGCATAAATGCATATTCCAAATCTATCCAAAGCCCTAGACTCCCTACTAAGGGTATGGGCAGATACGCTCTGCAAGCTCTTTCTTGGTGGCTGCTGACATGACCATGGCATCTACTGGGAACCCCTTGCTCCAGTGGACTGTATCCTTTGTGGGAATAAAAACCTATTGGGTCACCTAGAGATAGGGTGTACAGTATCTGCCTCCCTCCATTCACAGTGTGAGGCAAGGTATATCAGCTCATCACCTGGGGGGGGGGTTCACTCATATGACATAGATGGGCCAGACACGAAAGCCTCCAGGGACACCGACTCTCCTGGGAAGGGAGTTTAGAAGGCCATCCACCTTTTTACTTTGGAAGTTCCAGAATTTCTCCAAAGGAGATATTGTTGGGTGGAGATCTGGGACCCCTCCCCTTGATCGAAGTCAGTGTCTTTAGTGAGAGATTCCTGGGGGAATTTATGTGTCCCCTTTTGCACATTTTCTTCTTACAGACCTCATCAGTGGAGTGGTCTGGTGAGGTGTTGGAAGTGACAGGGAAGTCCTGAGGTTGGACTGACTGAAGGCTTGATTGGGTTGGCTGTCCCTGTGGGACATATCTGAGAGACCCAGAGATCAAATCCAACATTGGGATACTGAGAGGCTCCAAAGGGGGCAAAAATGTCCTCTGTCTAGGCAGTGAGAAGGCCCTCTCCACTACCTCAATGGCAGAACGATGAGGGGGAAACAGCAGCTGGCAACACCGGTGCCAAAGCCCTCTGCACTGATGTGCCCTGAATCCTCCAATTCCCATGACCTGAGGCAGGAGGTGGACCCAAGCTGTCCAGCACCAAGGCTCTCATGGGCAAGAACAGCTCTGACAACTACGGAGTTGACCCCAACCCCCCTGGAGCAAGCACTGACGCTTCCGTGCTGAGAGTCAACCTGTCCAAAAGAGTCAGAGCAGGGTGACTCAGGAACAAGATCTGAGTAGAAGAATGACCTGTCTTCAGATCTAACAAGGACAGAGTCAAAGATCTTGGATCAGAGGGCTCCAAAACCACAGGCTGAATTGGAGAAGGAGAGATCACCTGAAGTTTCGTGGAGGGCAGGCAATTACCCTCATCTGGGTCTGAGCTCTGAAGAACTTCCTCATCATCTTATCCACCTCTGCTTTGAACAAGCTCCTGGAGGAGCTAAGGGAGGAGCTGATAGGTGGTGGCCTGGAGTGTCTCCTTAGTGTCTCCTGCAGGAACAGTGGATGAAGTGGTAGAATCTGAGGGAGTTGGATCTGACTTTTTAGAAATCTTTGAAGGAGGCTCAGTTTCGGAGCTGATCTTGGTGAATGGTCAGGGGACCATTTTCTAGAGTTCTTGTCTCTCTGAGCTAATTCAGGCTTTCTTTTTTCAGACTTCTTGGTAGAGGGTGAGCCTCAGCAGCTAAAGAAGAGAAAGAGGAAGGAGAAGGAAGGAGTCCTTACAAAACTAGTTTGTTTCTGTGATCACTAAGAGCTTGCAAGCTGAAGTCTACACAGATAGTGCAGTCAATATGTAAGTGGGCAGTGGCCAAGCAGTAAACATCAGAGTTGGGAGTCTTATGCCCACAAGAAGTGCATTTTTAAAGCCCATAGGCCTGCCTGACATCTTTTCATTGACAGAAGTGAGAAAGCTAAGAACAAAAAGTATCAACAATGGTACAAAGAATACCCTCTATAGAGTAACAAAAAGGGAAGGCAGACATAATGAAGAAGAAAAGGAAGAAGAAGAAGTACCAACAATGGTATGCAAAGGAGTACCCAAAAAAGCAGTGGGTAGAAAAACTTAAGCCTGACAAACAGAAGCCCGAGAAGCTACAAAGGCAAGACAGGAAAGGTGGAAAAATAGAATAGTCCCAAAAAATATGTTAAACTTACAACCCTTAAATATACAACACTCACATACCCAAGACAGGGCAATCCACATTTGAGTGACATGGTGGCAAACGAGATCTGGGGTATGCTAGGTTGGTGGGGCATTATGTGTAAAGAGAAAAGCTCAAGAACTGACTCCAAGACCCATCAGTTGAGGAATGAATGAAAACGACAACTTCAGATACGCTATTACTAGACTTGTGACCATTATATATTTCATGATAACAGCAATACCGTAGCTCATGTAACTAGACAATAAAAAAACAGTGGAACAGATTACAACTGTCGGAATGCACAGACCACCAAATTCAAGTGCTGATGACCTACAAGAATTCATACATTTCTTGCAGGAAACACAGCAGGGAAAATTATAATAGCTGGTGACAATTTTATAAGAAATAGACTGGAATAATATTGATTCTACAACCTTAACGCAGATATTTTTTTACAACGTATGATCAAGAAATAAAAGTTATGTACTTACCATAATGCTAGATTCTTTCATCCTAGTCTGTCTTATACAGCTGATTGTCGGATCTCATTTGGCCATACTAGTCCTACATGCCTCAATCTCCTTTAAGATTTTTCCTGCCATAATCTTACTTGGTACTGACTACCCTCAAATTGAGTGTGTTACCTAATAAAGCAGGTCAAGATACCTGGACGGATGTAGGACAGATGGGAAGAACAGCTTCTGGGCAATCTGCTAGATCCTCCAAAACTGGCATTCTGGAAGGGGGGGGGTGGAGGGAGGGCTATCATATCAGACAGATAAGGATAAAGCATTCAGCATTATGGTACGTTCAGAACTTCAGCATCCTATATTCATCCTGTTTGTCTGATCTGACCGTTGGGTAAGAATCCCAGTCTATCTATAATTCTGTCTGGCATCATGACAGGATGCCCTTTAGGATCATTGCACAAAAGCAGATCTGGATGTTTGGTAAAGGTATGCAACACAGCCCAAGTTGCTGCAGTACAAATTTTATCCACAATGGAATTTCTGGAAAAGGCAGAAGTAGCAACTGACCTTGTAGAATGAGCTTCTGGTATAACAAGTAGACATTTGTTATGTGAAAAATATAAATAAAGGAAATACAAGCAGATAGCCATTTGGACAAGTTTACCTTAGATACATTTTGTCTTAGTCTGTTTGGAGCAAAAGAAGCAAATGATTGTCTTGTCTGAATATTTTTGTCCAATTAAGATAGAATCTCAACTGCCTATTAACATACGTGGTGTGAAGAATGCACTCGCCATAAATAGTATGGTTTGTGAAGAAAATGGGTAAATTAATAGCGTGGTTCATATTATACTCAGATGTCATTTTACGGAGAAAAGACAGATTAGTATGGAGGGATACTCTGTCTTTATGGAAAATGAATTAACAAGGAGTACAAGAAAAGGCTTGTAACTCTGAAACTCTTCTGGCAGACATAGCTGCCACCAAAATAGAGTATTCCTGGACAGAGATTTTAGCTGAGCTGAAGATGCTGGCTGAAATGAGGATTTTGTCAAGGCTTCTAAACACACGAAGTCTCATGCTGATTTGGACAGTGCTATCATGGTTCAAAATCCCAGAAACATTGGTAGAATAAGTACAGGAACCCAATGACACAACTACGAACTGTTTTCAGACTCTCAGAGGAATCCCCAGTGGGAGTGAATGTGCATCAGGATTCAGCTCTAAGCCCACTGCTGTTCACACTGGTAATGGCCTACATTACTAAACAGGTTGGAGGAAACAGATCAACAAAGTTGCTGTATGCATATGAGGGGAATTACAGAAATACTCTCTGATTAAGAACTTCAGTAAACGATAGGAGAATTGAATGCAAAAACTGAAGGCATATAGGATGAAAGTATGTACAGACAAGACAGTTGTAGTAGCAGCAAATGGGGGAAATCAGAAGAAAGTGAGAAATAAGACAGAAGAGAAAATAGTGGAACAGGTTAACAGCTTCACCCTTGTGCAGAGATCAAAGCTAGAATCATTAGGGCTGCAGCCAACTGGCACAGAGCGTCAAGGCTATGGTGTGACAGAAGAATGCCAAAGAAGCTAAAAAGGAAGGTATATAAAACAGTGGTAAGACCAGTGCTATTGTATGGTACAGAAACCTGGGCAGTGAAGGCAAAGTAGTTGAAGAAGCCACAAGGAGATTGAGATGAAGTGCCTGAGACTGAGGGCAGGATGCACACTGTGGGATAGATGAAGACATGAGGATATCAGAGCAGAAGCCCAAATAACTCCACTTACAGTGAAGGTTAAAGAGAGCAGATTATAGTGGCTTGGGAACGTGCAGAAAAGCAGAAGACAATCTAGTGAAGAAGATTTGGGAGAAACCTACAAGGCAATGGGAAACAAAGCTGTCCAACAAACAGATGGATGGACCTTCTGAGAAAAGACCTGCAACAGTCAGGCATGACTTGAAGAAGGTAGGGCAGTGGCACTCATTAGAGACATGGCAATATTTGAAGATGCACCCCAACCCCATGTAGAAAAATGGGAAAAAGTGGATTTTTGATGATAATGATGAAGATGAATGGGGTCCCAATGTGGAACTGAGTCTTTAATAGGTGGTAAAAAAAAGTCCGTTTTAGAAAGGCTTTACACAATTTGTGGGAGGCAACAGAAAATTTTTGAAAGAAACTGAAGGATTTCAGGTATTGATGCTTAGAAGGGATCAATGCTCTTTTTTCATTCTCCAAAAGGAGAAACTTTTCCATCTACTCTTGTATACTCAGTGAGAAGATTTTTTTCTGAGATAGAGTGACAATGCGAACCACACTGTCAGGTAGGGGAGGGTGTTTGGTCAACACTGAAACTGGAAAGACCAAGCAGTCAATTTTAAATTGAGTAAGTCCAGGTGAAACTGACAGGATGGGTGTGTTATCAGATCACAATGGGGTTCTAGAATTTAGGGGACATTTGTCAACTGATGCCTGAGCAAAGGGAAAACAAACTTACTGTGGCCAACATGGGCAATGAGGATTACAGTGGCTTTGCAAGTTGCATCTTTCTATAAAAAAGCAAATGGAGGTTAGAGAAGGGGAAAGACATAAAGGACTTGGGTGGGCCACTGTCCAATCACAGCATCTCTCGTGGACCGTCCCTCTTGGAGGATCAGGGCAAAGTCATTGCTGCAGTTGGTGCTGGATGGGAATGTGAAAAGATCACAGCATGGTTGGTCCCAGCAGTGGAAAATGTGATTCACCACTGCTAAACTGAGAAGCACTTTGAGACTTTAGGCTATTCCTGACGATCCTCAGAAAACCAAAACGGACCAGCACATATAGGATGTAAAATAATAATTTATTGTTTCAATAAATGTGTCAGCAATGGTAAAAACCATGCTGAATAAGCAAACCGGTTTCGGCTAATGTTAGCCTTTCTCAATGCCAAATATTCATGAAAATAAGTAACAAAACTCCACCATTTTGAAACCTACTTATAGTCCCTCTCTTAAAGAGGTATTGCCCAATTGTAAAAATGTCAAATGTTCACACCATATACAAATAACCTCATAATGTGCAACATATGTTCTACAATCAAATAAAAATTGAAAAAATACATATAGATATATCCCATCCAGAAAATCTGGCAGATATAAAACCTATGCTCAAAACATATAATATTTTATAACAAATGTAGCAAATATAACAACAAGCAAATAACCTGCCATTATAGCAATATATACATGGCTGGAATATATTATATAATATTGATAAGACCACCCATGATACATATAATCAAAATACATATAGCATGGTCATTTGCATACAAAAAATTGAAAATGAACATATGTATAGAACCTAATGAGTTGGTTCTAATGTATTCAATCCTGGTCTAAAGAGCCCCCCTAACCTGACAATCCATTTGTTCTCCATGTCATTGAGTTTCTTATGCCATCCTGCTTTGAATTTTCGATGTAAAGTAATTCTGTCTATGATAATAAATGTAAACATAGCAGAAGAATGTTCAAGGGTATGTTTATACAAAGCGTTGGTCATACGTTTATTCCTAATCGCACTCAGGTGTTCACAAACTCTAAGTTTAACAGACCTGGAGGTCTGTCCCACATAAAATGCGGAGCAATTACACGTGGCCAAATATATAGCCCAATCAGAACTACAATTTGCAAACATCCTGATATCAAAGACCCTAGATGTATTTCTACTAGAAAACTCACGAGTTTTAGGCATGTGTTTACAAAATGAACAATGGCCACATGGAAAACTCCCCTTAAGTGTATTTCCCTCTAAAGTGGTCTGTAATGAGTTATGTGACATATATCTCTTGTAATGAGATAGAAAAGAATTGAAATTTCTACCTCTGTGGTAAGAGAAAGAACATTGTTGAGGTAATATACGGTTCAGGATTTCATGTGAGCGTAGAATGTCCCAATGTTGGTTGATTATATCAACAAATCGATGAGTATTGGCCCCATATGTAGTAACTAACCTCAAAGTGGACTTGTTCCGTGATCCAGACATGAACTCTTGTTTGGATTTGTATTGTAATAATTCAGACCATGATAAATTGTTGACTGTCTTCAAAGATTTAGAAATAATATGTTTTTGATATCCACAATCAACAAATCTATTGACAAGGTCATCACAAAAATTGGAGCCATCCTCTGGAGAAGAACATATTCTTTTCATCCTCATAAACTGAGATTTGGGGATGTTGTGGATGATGTGGCGTGGATGACAGCTGTCCGCATGTAGCAGAGTGTTGTACTGAGGAAATTTCCTATAGACCGACGTGGCTAAAGTATGATCCTCAAGTCTGGTAACCAAAACATCCAAAAACACAATGCTACCATGTTCTATATTAGCTGAAAATCGAATTCCAAAACTGTTGTCATTTAGATAGTCCACAAAGTTGAAAAGTTGTTCCTTATTTCCACGCCACACCATCCAACAATCATCCAAATATCTTCTCCAAATATCTAAATGTGGCAAAAAAATATTGTGATGTGTATCATATATATATGTAAGCCTCAAAATAACCCATGAACAGATCCATATATGGGGGCGAATGACGCCCCCATTGCTGTGCCATTAATTTGCCAATAAACTTGTCCGTTGTAATGAAAAATGTTTTTACATAATACAAATTCTGTCAGTTTAGTCAAAAAATTATTAAATTCTGTAGAATATAGTTTAGACTTGTAAAGCCAGTATGAAACAGCTAAAATGCCTAATTCATGTGGTATGCTGGTATATAGTGAGGCTACATCAAGGGTACACAACCACCACGAGGATTCTAGTTGTGAGTCTTGAACAATATTAAGAAACTCAGTTGTATCCTGTATACGCGATCTAATATGTTTCAACAATGGTTTTAAATATGCAGTAAGGAAGGTCGATAAAGGTTCAGTTAAAGAACCACGCCCAGAAACAATGGGTCTGCCTGGGGGGTTTTTTGCATCCTTGTGAATTTTAGGTAACAGATACAGGTATTGGGGAATAGGTTCCTCCACCTGTAGTTCCTTAGCTACCTTTTCCGTAATCACCCCTTGAGTAATAGAAACTTCCAAAACCTGTCTATTTCAGCCTTGAAACGTAAAGTAGGATCAACATCTAGCTGTTTGTAATAACTAGTGTCAGATAATTGTCGAAGAGCCTCATTGGTATAAGCTTGATAATCCATTACCACAATGGCACCTCCTTTGTCAGCCATCGTAATGACTAGCTGGTGATTGTTTTTAAGATCTAACAAGGCCTGTCTTTCCATGGGGGATAAATTACTAAATTGTGGTTGATATACATTAGCATAGTGTAACTCCTTCATGATACATTCCCTGAAAATAGAAACATGTTTGTTCATTGGAGCAACAAAAGTGGATTTTCTGAATCTAAATTCAGTTGATCTTTGAGAGTCCTTCTTGTCTGAAAAAAATATTTTCAGATTGAGTAATCTGCAAAAATTGTTAACATCATTTAGTAAATCATGTTCAGAAACCACAGAACTAGGGACAAAGTTCAATCCTTTATTTAAAAGTTTAATCTGAACAGGAGAAAGAACAGTCGAAGAAATATTATGAACATTGTTAGTTATTGTATCATTTGTTTCAACAGATTCTGTAAGGTTGGGGTATTTGAACCCAGATCTGTGTTTTCTGCCCCCCCTCCTCCTACCCTTTGATCTAAAGGGGGCATCTGTCTTCTTTTCGCCACTGGGGACGCCTGGCGTGAGGACACTTCTCCATCAGTGGTGGAAGAAGTTTCTTCCTCAGAAGTAAAATCTGAAGCAATATGTTGATGTCTAAGAATAGACCTGGGTCTTTTTTTATTATTACCCCTCTGAGTTGTTTTTGGTTCACTAAATCTAACTGTTTTCTGACTAATGAAAGGTTTCCCTTTTTCATAGTCCATAAGATCACGCTGAAATTTATTGATCTTTCTTTTCATCAATTGTTTTTCAAGAATAGACAAATCCTTAGCCAAATTGGAGACATGCTGGGAATAATACTGCTGCTTATTAAATTGTTCAGCCTCCAAGCACAAACACTGAATATCTGACAGATTAGTAGTGATTGTTCTGTCATAATATTTTAACAAACATCCTACAAAAAGCATGGAAGCTGAATGTTGTGCTTCAGCCCAATCTTTAGATAACTCATCATCAATATGTGCCACCAAAGGTTGTAGCCGTACCCTCAACCCCCTTGGTGTTATGTCCTTAGCTTGATAAGCCTTAAACAGCTTCATATGCCAAACATTAGTTCGTAGAATCCTCATCTGTCTCCCTAGTTTGGTAAATGTGTAGCTACATTTTTGTTCATCATTGGTTATAGAATCAGTCATATTTAAACTGGCATTAGTGGTCAGGCCAAACACCTCCAAATTATCCTTATCAGCTGCTAGTCCATGTAAGATATCGTTTAAATCCATATTGGAATAATTCAAAAAGCCAATAGGATACAAAAAAACAATACTATAGAATTTCTGAAACAGTCACAAACAGAAATAATAAAAATGCAATCTATTTCCTATTGAAAGAAATGTTCAATAGACATTTCTGGAATGTTGTGGTCAAAACACCAACACTACCTAGCTATATTAATAGAAACCCATATTGTTACATATAACAAGAGGTTAAATGGGTATCACAAGCTAGAATATGTTGGCTGCAATGACATACGTCTCAACCAGTATCACAATGTTTGATAAATGAGGCCCAACCTCAAAAAAAGGGAAATAATTCCCTGATGGACAATATAACTGGTTTGACACCGTAAAAAAGGCTGAAATAATAGTTATAGACCAGAACGACATTCGTCTCATCTGGTACTAATATAGCCTGTGTTGAACAAAACTGAAATGAGCCAGGTAAATAATTTTAAACCAGATCGACCTTCATCTCATCTGGTATTAAAAATGGCCAATGCTGCCCAACAATCAAATATATATCACCTTATTCAGATCTCAAAATATTGTAAATGTAGTGTTTAGCATATTTTGACCACACATAACCAAACCAATACAATTGTAATTCTTTGTCCAAATATTTTTCTGCTGAGGCTGTCCCAGAAAAAATAAGATCAGATAAGAAAAATACTCTTATTAATAGAAAATAACTATAACCCAACCAATAATGCCAGTTAATGTCCAAAAAACAATATTGAACAATATTTTTACTTTAACCAATATCCGGTTAAACCCAAAAAAACTGGGTATATATAGTTCACCATGTAATAACCCCTGTCTAATAAAGGAATAATGTCACGGGCATACGAGCTCCAAATGAAAATATAGTCCAATTAGCCCTAAAAAATCCATGAACCTAAGAATATCACTAACCGACCCTAACCACTGTTCCAAAGCAGCAAACCGATCGTAATGATCATTTCCCCCAACCGCAACACGTTATTACAAAACGCAATTTGAACCCATGCAACGGATTCTAAATAAAAGTTGTAGTATAAATGATATACCCTCGTAACATATACTAAAGACCTAGTACATCTGTATATTCCTGACGATCCTGTCCACACGACTGATGGATTTTCCCAAAATGTTTAGTGTGATCAGAAGGTGATCCAAAGCAATTGCCCACTGACAAACCCTCATGTCTGTCATTAAACAGAGGGTAGGCTCTATTTCCTCCCTGCTTGTTCAAGTACCATACCACTGGCATGTTTATGTTTGAACTGAACTCACTCCTAGAGTTAGAAAGTCCTGGAATTGCCTAACACCAGGAGAATCATCTCCAAGATATTTATGTGAAGACTTGCTTCTGTCTGACTACAAGTTTCTTGGACCATCCTTCCTTTGAAATGCCCCCCCCACCCCCACCCCATCCTAGTAAAAAGGCATCAGTGGTGATCCTAGTCTCTGAAGGTGGAACAATAAAGAGTTGCCCTGCTGAGACAGTAGCAAAGGTGAGCCAACATCTCAAACAAGCCTTGCATAGCTGTGTTATGATTGTGGGGGTTGCGGGTGGTATAGGAGCTCAGATCACTTGACTCTGAGTACCCACTGTAGAATTTGCATGTAGAAGTGTGCATACAGAACTATAGCTATAGTAGAGGTCAGAAATCTGAATAACCGAAGAACTAATAGAGCTGAGGGAGATGAATAGATCAGAAGGCCTTGGATCGAGGGTCTAACTGCCTTGATTCTGTCCACAGACAGGCTGATTGTGGAATTTGTAGTGTCCAGCTGGGTTTGGGGGTAGTGAAGAGGTAAAGAGTATGATATAACCTTTGGATATAATCTCTTTTATACAAGAGTGCTTTATGATGGTCAACCATGCAGGGATGTGAAGAGATGAATGACCTCCGACTGCATCCAGGGAGGGATAGTAAGCAGGTCATCAGGGATGCTGGTACTGTTTCCTTAGATACGACCCTCAGAATCCCTGATTCTGCAAACTACCTCAACTTCTGGGTTTACATCGATTAAATGGACTGCCTCTGCTATAGCTGCTCCTGTCTGAGGTGGAGTCAAAGGGCTGATGATAGGGATTTCTGAACCATACTGATTCCTACTTTAGGCTTTTTGAGAGGTCTCAAATTTGAAGCCTATGATACACAGTTTTTCCATCCTGCAAACACATCAGAAGCTTCTCTTTTACTAAAGGACACCTTAAAGCTATCCTCAGAATTACAAAGGCATTGCCAGGCATGACATTTCATCATGATACCCACTGTACGGGCCACTCCATCACAAGCATTATCCAACAGCCATGTGTAAAGGTTTGTCATTTTCAGCATCATGTCCACTGTAGTCTGTAATTGCTTTCTAGACTCTAGCAAGAGCCACTTTCTCAAAGAATCTAAAACTTGTCTTTTAGTCTGCTCAGGTTGAACTGCCTGACAGTCTGGACATGTGGAAGGTGCCCTGAAGTTTTGGAAGCTTGCCGGCAAGATATGATCCATATAGTTAAAGTTACCACAGCAGTGATCAATATGATGAACATCACACTTTCTCCACAGAAAAAGTAGTTTTAGCAACTTTTAAACTGACAAAAAGTGCTCTCCTATATAAAAGGGCAGTTAAGTTCCATGACAGTCTGTTTAAATACAAACTCCTACTAAAAAACAACTTTCCTATGCAAGAAAGTAATATTTATCAACAAAAATTAAATGTGGGAGGTTTTCCCCCAAAAGAAACTTATCTGCCTACCGCTGGAACAGCACACGCCATTGATCCTTGAAAGCCCGCACAGGTGCATTTTCTTCAGAGACAAGAAAACTCAGAAGGGGATGGTGCAGAAATCTGTCTTTTTGATTGTCTAATGGTTCTGATGTGTGGAAGGTGTCCTGAAGCTTTGGAAGCTGTCTGTCTCTTATATGCTTGGTAAGATATAACCCATATTTATTTATTTATTTATATTTGTTGACCGGGAGTGTCTGACTGGATGTAGGTCCATTTTCAGCAGAGGCCCGGGGAGAAAAGCTCCACAGTTAAAATAAACAGACAGTAGTTACATTGGATTACATAGCGATTAACAATTTACATAGCAATTACTTACAACATATTTACACATGAAGAACATAGTACATCAGTAGACAACTAGAATCTTTATCTGTGAAATACATAACAGACATTAACAAATGTTACAATAAGACGTTCCTACTGTATAATAAGTACTTGGCTTATGAGCATCTGAGCTTGCTATAATCAAGGTAGTTAGTGGAGTGGAAAGAAAGGTAGTGGTTGGATGGGGTGGGTGATATTAGAGTGGGAGTTGCAAGGGCATAGCCAGCATGTTTTTAGGTGCGCTTTTAGTAAAGTTTTGAAGTGGGTGCATGATGGTATGGAGGTAATTGTGGGTGGGAGGGAGTTCCATAATTTGGCTATGGTGCAAGAGAATAGTGCTTCACCAGCAGAGTTAATGGCTTTAGTGATCTGCAAGTGATTTTTGTTGCTGGATCATAGTGGTCTGGTGGTGCAATAGGGTTGTAGTAGATTCTGGAGGGATGGGACATTTAGTGGATGGTTTACTAATTTGTGGGTGAGTGAGAGTTGATACCATCGAAGGAGGTGAGGGAGTTCAAGCCAGCCCAGTTCAGCAAGTGAGAGACAGTGGTGACTACGGTAGGATGCCCCTGTGGCGAATTTGGCAATTTTGTTGTAGCAGGTCTCTAGCTTGTTTAGATCGCATTGCCTTAGGTTGGTATATATTGGAGAGGCATAAAGTAGGGTGAAGATAAGGTGGAAATTTGCTATTGAAATCTTTGCTGCTTTGGTGAGAAGTTGCTTATTTCTGTAGAACGCTCCTAGTTTTTTGTGGACTTTTTTCTATGGTCAGTGATATGTGAATGTCGAATTTTAGTTTATTGTCTATTTCCACTCCTAGTAATTTGGTGTGTTCAGTTGGGTATATAGTGGTGTTGTCTTTTGCTATAATGTTAAAGTGAGAGTTGTTTTGAGTATGTTTGGTGTGTTGGAAAATGAGTAGTTTAGTTTTGTTTGGGTTGAGTATTAATTGGGCATTGGATAACCAAGTTTCAACAGAGGAAAAGGCTTCCTGTGTGACTTTTTGCAGTTTGGGTAGGGACTGGGCTGAGCAGATGATGGTTGAGTTATCTGCATATTGTATGAGTGTGCCATGTTTGGTGGCATAGGCTAGATTATTGGTGAAAACAGAGAAGAGTAGGGGTCCAAGGATGGATCCTTGGGGAACCCCTATGGAGACAGGTAGTTGGGGAGATATGTCATTCTGCCATACAACAGATTGTTGGCGGTCAGACAGGTAACTCTGAAACCAGTTGGTGACTGATTGTGAGAAGGATAGGTTATTGAGGACAGAGATAAGTTGTTTGTGTGGGACCATGTCAAATGCTTTAGATAGGTCTAGGAAAGTAGCAGAGGAGAGATAGCCATTGTTTTTATGCTGAAGGATAGTGTTAGTAAAGGAGAGTAAGGCAGTGGTGGTGCTATGGTTTGGTCAGAAACCATGCTGAGTATTGGAAAGGAGGTTGTTAGTAAGGAGGTAGTTTGAGACCTGAGAGTGTATGCATCTCTCTAGTATTTTGGAGAGTGGAGAGAGAATAGCTATGGGGCGGTAATTGGTTAGTTCTGTGGAGAGTCCGCTTTTGTGGGGGGAATTATATGTGATACTTTCCACAGTGTGGGAACGTAAATTTCTGACAGAGATTGGTTAATCAAGGTGGATACTGGGTAGGCCAGAGCATCAGCTGCGTATGCCTGAGTATGGAATGATAACATGGAAATCTTTTAAGAAACCTAGCATGAGTACAATGGAAAGAATACAAGAGAAATATACCAAGAACATCGATGGATGTGAAAGTTTAAATTATTATCAAAGAGTAAAATATCTGAACTTATACACTATCTCATACAGATATTTAAGAGGAAGCCTTATTCATATTCAGATATATAAAACCTTTAGAGAGTATCTCTGGAAATGCTTGGATTTATCCAAGAGTAGTACAGACTCATTATACAACCTAGAAGATTGCACAGGGATGAAAGATGTACTAACTATTTCTCTGACACAGTAGCTGATGCCTCACATAGACTATCACATTATATTAAAGCAAGCACTAGTTTAGATATTTTAAGAACACGTTGGACACTTATGATGGAGAAGAATGTTTGAGTATACTGGCAGAAGGGTGTTATTGCCCATACCTGAAATATGTTATAAATGTATGTAAATACCAATGCAAAGCAGTGCTTCCCCATAAGATCCATGACCCCGGAATGTCTACCTAGAGCATGGATCACTGGACACTACTGTGATGAATCCATTTTTATAGCTGTCATCACCACCACAATAAAACCTACTAAAGGAGCCATGATCCAATAACGTCTATCCTTGGGAAGCTGAAGGATCATATCAGGTTTCCTCAAAATAGTCCCTGTCACATTGGGTACACACCAGGTCCTCTCTACCACCCAAGGCATAATTTCGGTGGAATGAAAGGCCTCATGGAGGATCTCTTCCTCATGGAAGTGGGGAGGGGGGGGGTATTCAGCCAGGTTCCCCACTGTCTCATCAATTCAAATATTTCCCTTAATTTAGAATCTTCTGGACAGGACCGCTCCCTTTTGTCAAGATTATGTCCAGAGTGGGAGACCCCATCAAGAAGTCAGTGTGCCTCCTCATACATGACTTCCTCTTTCTCAGAAGACTCTGTTGAACTCATCAGACTGTTCTGAAGAGGAATCTTTTCTGACAAGCCTTACAGAGAACTTTTGGTGCTGCTCCTTGCTGAGTCATAGATGATATAGTTAAGAACCCAAATAAAGAGGCATCAAAGGGAAGAAGACAGCACCTTTCAGGAAACCATCAACCTAAGAGATTGCCTTATAACTTGTTCTAGTGGCTTCAAAACAGAAACCACTACAATCAGCAACATGACCACCAGTACCATAATTTGCGCTGAACTTCCTGACGGTGACACCAAAGTGACAGAACTGACAGTGCTTATCAGTGATGTGACTGACCTCTGCAGTGGGGACACTGTTAGAACTGTAAGCTTCAATACTGATGTTGCCAGCAATAATAATGGCATCATAAGAATCAGTGTTATCTCTGGAAGCCGTCAATGTCAGTGACCTCTTAACAAGATGATCTTGACACAAACAGGGTTGATGCTGAAGGCATCAGAACCATGGGTGTCAGCGCCATCAGAAGGACAACTGTTGGTGTTGATAAAGAAGCTACCAGGATTATAACTGGCTTCAACATTCCCAGTTCTAGAACACGGCCAGGGGGAAGAGGGGTCTGGTCCTTCTCTAACTGCGATGGAAACAGAGAGGGAAGAGAGGACAATAGCCTATATCTGTGCCTTAACTAAGGTCCTCATCATCTGTTTCCAATCCATGTGTAAAGAGGGGCTCCAAATTGAGCTAGCTGATCTGACAGACATAACCAAAGACAGCTGACTCCCTGAGTATTAGGAAAGGTCCAGCCCTAAGGAAAAGCTGCTGAGTCTTCTTTTCTGGGCATGCCTCTGGCATGAGGGATACTTACAGAGAAAGCTTGAAGTTTCTTGGGGAATGTATTAACATGAGAGAAGAAACTTCCTTCTTGCAAAGTTAGGAGATGGAGGTTTGTCAGAATCCTTTTGTTTTAATCTCCTCAGGGCACCTCTTCTCGTTTTTCTTAAAATTCTCTCTCCTATTTTCCTTCTGTCTATCTGCAGCATGAAGACCTTCTAAAATCAACTTAGCATTTTTGTTTCTGGAGTGTATGGTGGTCAAAATATTTACAGATGTCACACTCTGCTTTTAAATTACTCACCCCAAACACATAACACACAGCTCGTATGTATCCTGGGAGGAAATTTATGACCACACTTGGAGTACTTGCAGAATCTTCCAGGCATTATACATTGCAAAAAAACTTAGTCATGGTTCCAAATGGAACTGCAAAAAGGAAGTTAACAGCCTTAAGCCCATATCCAACTTTTATCACTAAGGCAAAAAATAAACAATAATTCCCTGTCAAAGATCTCAGAAAATTAACAGCTGGTATGATCACTAGTTAGAAAATAACAAGACTTTTTTTGATTGACCTAAAATCAGACAGAAAATAATATTTAAAAACAAAATAACTTCACTCTGTTGAAAAGGAGAAGCCCATTTGCAGCCTAGCTAAAGAGTAGAAAACTTTTCATAACAACTACATGTTATACTTAAACAACAAGAAAACAAAATTAAACACAATTAAACACAATTATCTGGACATAATAACAGAAAAATGAAATACTTATAACTCAGAATCACAGAACAGACAGAAATGCTTCAGCAGTAGAAATCATATCTGGTAGCTGTATGCAGCAAATGAGATCTGAGGAAGAGGAGATGGGTGCATTATAGCCAACAAGGGGGGAGTTCCAACCCAATAAAATCACATAGAGTCAAAACAGTGCTACCTGACGAGACCAATCCTCCTGCCTGTTGAATTAGACAGACTGGATCATGTAAGATGTAATGCTTTTGTGTATGAGAAACATATTAATCTGAGAATTCTGTAATAATAACATTCACACCAAAATCATGAAAGACAAACACTGCTGAAGTCTTCCTAGAAAACTACTATCCAAAGTAAGAAGATATTCCACAAAAGTGGAAAACTGGTAATGCACTCACCTTATGAGCTGCTGTTACACTAAGTATGCTTACTAAACAACAAATGTACTTCTTTCTTCTGTGAGAGTCACTGCAACAATAAATTATAACATTTAGGTAGTATCCCAAGTGATATTCTGATTCATTATGGGGACAGTACAGATTATTATGCAAAAAGCCCAGAATTTCCAGCACAAGATACACAAAAAGATTAAGACAGAAATTAGAGGAAATAAAAATACTTCCACAAGAAAAACTGTCAGAAGCTTCAAATAAAAAGTTGTGGTCATTAATTCAACAGATTTGTGAAAACGGTATATTTAAAAAAAAAAAAGAGTACTATTTTTTTAGATTTTACATACAAAGTCAGTTAAGACAAATTACAATATTTAGACATGGAAATCTACAAAGAAAATAAATTCAATTCAAATGTTTATAGAAGGAATACATACTCCAATTTATATTTACACTTTGAAAGTGCACATCCCATGCACTATAAGAAAAATATAGTTAAGGGGCAATACATTAGGTCATGTAGAATGACATCTAAAAATGATGAATTTTTGAAGGAAATGGACTTTTTGAAAAAAAAATGTTTAAGGCTAGAAATTACCCTGACTGGCTGATTGACCAAGTGGAAAATGAAGTCCGTGGAGGGGAAATGGACAGGTTTAAACCTATATTAGGAGTAAACATTCAGGAAGGTGACAGTCCTTCAAAGGAAAATGTAGAAAATTTTGGTAGGCCGCTGGTCTTAGAATTCAATGCCAGTGCCAATCTGTCCAGAAAGGTATGTGACAAGGAATGGAATAAGTTTGATGCCTTCACAGACCTAGACAGAATATCTAAGGATAAAGTGAAAGTTGTATACAAAAATTCCCGTAGTTTGAAAAATTTGAAGGAACATGACCTTGGACAGAAAAAAATAACAAGTAAGAGGAATGGTATGGTACATACAAGTGCGGGCACTGCACACAGTGTGGGTATATAATGAATAAGGAAAGTGTACACTTGGAAAGTAGGAACATATTTTTAGTAGGAAAAGAGTTTAGTAATTGTGAATCCAGTGGTCTAGTATATTTATCTGGCAAAGTGTCAGGAATGTAAAGCTTTCTATGTTGGAAAGAATGAGTGTAAGCTCAGGAAAAGAATATATGAACACTGTTATGATTTACAGACCAAAAGAGAGACTAATGCTCTGGTCAAACATAAACAAGAATGTAGCAAAGCTCACTATTTGTTTTTTGTAATAGAAAGTGTGAAAATGGATGGATGGGGGATTATGGGAGGAGAGAATCGAGTATAGGGAGCTATGGTGGCAAATCACTCTTCAAGCTAATAGACCACCAGGGTTAAATGAGAACATATATATAGCTCCCTTGCTCAAATTAAGAGCTCCTAAGCTTTAGATTAAGTTACCTACACTCCTTACAAAAATAATTTAATAATACTTATAATACTGAGAGTTTTTGCCTTTTTAACATCTAGGTTTTATATACTAAAAGTTTTTAAACACAATTTTTATGTACACATACCATGTATTTGAAAGAACTTTTTTAAAAAGGAATGATTTTATTAAGACTTAATGTTATGTATGTTTTAGTATTAGTTTATACCTATGCTGGATTGCATTCTGTTTAAATGTCACTAGATAGAGCTAAAGTACAATTTTTTTACTATACATTCAAGCTGCAATATTTTATATTTGGTATAGTTATTTTTTTTTAATTTTAAGGTCATTTTTAATGCTTAATTTTTTAAAGTTTTTTTGGCTTAACTTATATACCTAAGTTCCCATTTTTTGATCTTTTTAAGTCTTATTGGTATTTGAATTATTGAGTTCACATGCTTATTATATGTTTATTGTCAAAGTGTTAAAGTTTCCTGAAAAGTCATTGGCTAATTGAGTAACTGTTTTAACCATTGAGAATATAAAAACTGTGTGTTTTTTCAGTCTGCATCTGATGATGTACTTTCAAACGAAAACGTATTTGTGGAGTTTGTTAAGAAACTTTAATGTGGTTTGGTTTGTTGGAATAAAGCTGTTTTTTATTCATTTTGTGGCTGGATTTCCCTTCTTTGGGTACTTTTGACTTTTTACTGGTGATTTTTTGGTACCTTGGAGTGCTTTTTTACATTTATAAGATACATCCTACACTGATCAACTACATTACAGAGACTATGAAACAGTGGCAGACCACTTTGCAATTAAGCCATGATAAAGGACACATTATTATTCCAGGGATAAAAATCCAAAGGGGGATATTCCAGGGTGACTCTGTCACCGCTGCTATTCTGCCTTGCCCTTAACCCATTAAGCTGTCTACTTAACAGCTTAGGCCATGGCTATAATTTGGCTCCCAGAAAACAACAAAGTGTAAAGACTTCTCATCTTCTCTTTGTCGATGATTTAAAATTGTATAGCTCATCAGACGAGTAACTGAAAGCACAACTGCAAGTTGTCAAAACTTTTTCAGATGATGTAAGAATGTCATTTGTTCTTGATAAATGTGCAAAAGCAACCTTTAAAGCATGAAAACTGCAGCACCAAGAAAACATCAGTTTGGGCCAAGAATGTGATATAAGGGAACTAGAGCAAGAGGGAGTGTATAGATATTTGGAAGCGATGAAGGATCAACATTAAAACATGAACAAATGAAAATAAAACTTGGTAAGGAATATTTTAGAATACTTTAATCCTGAAAACAGCATTGACAAAATCCAAGCTATAAACATATTTGCTCTTCCTGTCCTAACTTACAGTTTTGGACTGATTGACTGGCCCCAAAACATGTCGGATAGATTAGATAGGAAAACAAGAAGGATGCTTCATGCTCACCAAATGATTTATAAAAATCAGTGCATACCAAGATTATATATTCCCCATTCTGAAGGAGGGATGGGCCTCCTTGAAATTGATTACATGTATAGATCTGCAATTGTGGAACCACACACATATCTGCTGATCTCACAAGACCCAAATATAGTGTAAGTTTTGAAACATAAGGAGAATAAATCTATGATGACTTCTCTGCTTAGTCTAGCAGAATCATATCGGTGTCAAGCTGGAATGGAAATCAAAGCAGAAGTGGATAAAAATCAGGCAGCAACTGAATGTGCCAAAAAAAACAAGAGAAAGAATATAAGTTGAAGGACTAGATGAAAAAGCAAGAAATGTGAAAAATGCATAAATATAGTTGCAAGTATAGAAAAACTACTGGAAGAACCTCATGTTGATCAGGAGCGAACGCAGGAATGGTTAAAGAGAGGCGAATTCAAACCAAAAGATGAAAGTCTAATATTGGTGGCCCAAGATAGTGGGCTACGTACATGTTGATTTACAAAGTCTATTGAATATAAGAGAGAAACAGACAAATGTAGGTTTTGTAAAACAGAACTGGAAACAGTTGCACATC
This sequence comes from Protopterus annectens, assembly GCF_019279795.1. Classification (NCBI taxonomy): domain Eukaryota; kingdom Metazoa; phylum Chordata; order Ceratodontiformes; family Protopteridae; genus Protopterus; species Protopterus annectens. The sequence continues at coordinate 1,037,607,813 of NC_056733.1, forward strand.
GTGTTGCTGGTTATGACATACTAATGGCAGAAGAACTGTATACTGAAAGGCATAATAATGTGGCAAGACTGTTGCACTGGAGATTGTGCAAATATTATGGTATTGAAGTGGCTGAAAAATTCTGGAAACATGAGCCACAAAGCATCAAAGAAAATGATGAAATCTACATCACATGGGATCACCCATTATACACAGTTCAAAAGACAGATGCTAGAAAACTGTATATAGTGGTCCAAGAAAAGAAGACAAAAGTAGCATTGATCACTGAAATCGCAACACCCAGTGACGACAGTGTCTTGCGTACAGAGAGACAGAAGTCATAACATATCAGGATTTGCATGCAGAAATTAGACCAATGTGGAAGAAAGACACCCAGACAGTTCCAGTAATAGTAGGATTGGTCTCTATTGGGGACCACGTGCCTTGGACAGTCTTCCCCTGAAAATGCCCACCCACCCCAATAGGGAAGTGTCTGTGGGCAGTGGGAGAGAAAAAGGTCTGTATAATGAGAGATCCTGAGACTGAACCCACTACTGGAGATGACGCCCGAACACGGCTGTCAGTTTTATGGTCATAGTCAGGGGATGAAGCAGAGCTAACCATTGAACAGCTAAGGTCCATTGCAACACTCTCATGTGGTACGTGGCCAGGGGACGGAGGTGAATGGCCAAGGCCATTGACCCGAGAGTATGAAGGACCGGGTGCACCGAGGGACGTGACAAATTTAAAATCTGTGTAACCTGATCTTGTATCAATAATTCAGTGCAAGGGTAAGGCTGCAATCTCTGAAACAGAGTCTAAGTGAATCCCTATGAATTCAAATTGCTGACTGGTGGTCAGATTGGATTGTGCAAGGCTGACAGTTATCACCGACTGACGGAAAAGGGAAAGAATATAATGAACCACTTGAATCAGTCGATGCCTCAATGGAGCCATAAGGAGCCAATCGTCGAGGTACAGAAACACCTGGAGCCCCTACTGTCCAGGTGAATTGCTACTACTGCTGTACATTTGGTGAACACCCAGGGGACTGTGGTGAGACCGAAGGGTAGGGCTCTGAACTGGTAATGATTGACTCCTAGCAGGAAGTGAAGATGTTTCCTGGAACGCCTGTCTACTTTGATGTAATAGTAGGCATCTTGGAGATCCACAGTGGCAGAATGGACTGCACAGTGATCATCCAGAACTTCAATTTCTTCATTGAAAGATTGAGCTCGCTGAGATCCAAACTAGGGCGGTAGGTCCCCCGTCTTTTTTGGCACTAAAAAGAACCGAGAGTAAGTGCCAGATCCTCTTTGTCCTGCTGGAACCTCTTGTATTGCTCTTTTTTAGAAGAAGTTGTTGAACTTCTTCAATGGCCAACTCCCTTTGACTGGGTGCAATGTCTGGGAGGTAACGTCTTACTGGTGAAGGTTCCAAAAGAGGAATGTGATAGTCCCTGGAAACGATATTTAACACCCACTGATTGGAAGTGATTCTTGTCCAGGCTTGTGGGTGTAGGGAAATGTGACCCCTGACTGCCTCCAGGGAAGAGCAGCCAGGCAATGCTTCAGGAGCGCTGATAGGGCTGCTCAGAGAAAGGTTCCCTGGAACCCTAATTTTGCAGATCCCCCCCCACCTCGAGGGTGTTGTAGTCCATTGAAACTTTTCCACCTGCCTCTTGCAGAGGATTTGTCAGGAGTGTCCTGAAAGAGAGATTGTGCCTTACGGAACCACATCTTCCTGGTTCCCCGTTGGGTCTTAGAGAAGGATCTCTGGGGAGTAGAAAGCTTGATTCCAACCACAGATAGTGTCTTCCCTTCCTGCTTACTGCGTCAAAGCGTCCTTCATGGAAGGTCCAAAGAGAGTAGAATCATCAAAGACAGCATTGGTAAAGGACACCTTAAAGGGTTCCGCGAACCCACATAAGCATAGCCAGGCATGACGCCTCAAGTCAATGCCTATACCAGCAGCTCAAGAGGTAGCTTTTGCGGCACTGGAAATTAACCTCATTGAGGAATTCACAAGGGAGATCTGAGAAGATAGCTTGGGAGACAGCAGCTTCAGGTTCTCTGCCAACAATAACTCTGCAAGGGAGGTGAAAAGCTCTTGGACCAAATTCCTTTAGAGGTGGATAAAATGTGCCAAGTAATTTGTCACTCTCAGCCCAATGGTAACTGAGGCATACACCCGCTTCCCAAAATGGGCTGTTGCCCGGAACACCCTGTTCTGGGGATGGATCGTGGAGGTCTGCTCTGCCAGCTCCTTTTTCATGGTGCCGGCAACCACAATGGCATCAACTGAGACTCCTTTGCTCCAAAAAGTATGATTAACAGGAGGACTAAGGAACTTGTCGGCCCTTTCTGGAACAGGCTCTACTGTGTCTGGTTCCTTCCAGGCAATGATGATGATCAGATCCACTAACACATCAGCAGGGGTGGAAACCCAGGAGGTAGATGGGCCTGTCCCAAAGGCCTTCAGAAAAATGGACTCCACTGAAGATGGCAGTTGGACATACAATCTGCCTTTTGTTTCAAGAGCTCAAGGATGTCTCTGAAGAAGACATCATTGGGCAGAGATCTGGGGGACTTGTCCCCTTCCTCGAGGTCCGCATCCTTGGTGAGGAACTCCACAGAGGAGTCCAAGTGCCTCCTCTTGCACTTTCTCTTACAATGGACCTCCTCTGCTGGGGGCTCCAGGGAGGAATCAGAAGAGACAGGGACTCCCAAAGGGGAGGAAACCCCCTGAAGGCTTGATTGGGAGGGCTGACCCAAGACAGGATGGGAGGCCTCGCCAGCCTAAGTAGCGAGAGTCAGGGAGGGAGCAGGAAGTGCGGAAGAGGAAACTCCAGATCAGGAGAAGGTGCTTTCTACCACCTGGAAAGCCGAGGGGCTTGAGGCGGACCCGTCCCCCATGTCTGAAGAAGAGGTCCTCTGGAGGAGAGGAATGCGACCGGAAGCAGACCCCCAACCCCCCCCCCCCGATGACACCAGCCCAGAGCTATCAAAAGCCAAAGCGCCGAGAGGAAGGGACCAGTCCAAACAAATGGTACCATACCCCCCCCCCCCCGTGGTGCCAGCATCAACCACTCCCGGTACAGGGTTCACCCAGCTCCAAGGGTGGGGCAACAGAATAAGCCAGGGACCCCAGTGGGGTCGACAAAGGGGGGAAACTTGGTCTCGCTGGAATCTGGCCGCAGACTTCCTGGTCCCAAGAATCCAAAGCCACCAGGGTTGGATGAGGAGAATGAGAAATCAAGGGGGAGAGGCTCCCCTGTCCAGGTGGGCAAGAGAAGCCAGGAGCCCAAACTCTATCCAGGCCTTGAGAAATCTCCTCATCATACTGTCCATGTCTGAAGGCAAAAGACTCTTAGAAGATCTTGAGGAGGAAGAGAAGTGGGAGGGAGACCTCCCTGACCTACTGCCAGGCTCTGCGGAATAGATCCGATGTCTCAGAGCTGACTGGGACCTCTGTTTTGAGGTAGAAGGGACAGCCATTTACTCCAAGATTATAAACAGATCTCATGATGCTGTTGGATTAGAAGGCTTAACCGACTCAGCGGATGGAACTGAAGAACCAGTCAGATCTGAGGCTGAACTAACCTTGGTCAGATCCGAGGGCCACTGATCCAGAAAGGACCTGGATCCAACAGACTGCTCCGTGGCTCTCAGCTCCGAAGACCTCGGCTCTGAGGCATCTGGGCTGGAATCAGATCAGGAGACTTAGGTTCCAACAGCCTTGGTTTCTTGGCAGGAACTGGCTGTAAAGAAGGGGTCTTCCTCTTTGGATTGGAAGAGGAAGGCTTCAAGGGGGAAATGAAGGATCTCCCCTAGACCAGACCCTTTAAAAGTTTACTTCAGTGCTCCACTAAGGCCCTGGGGTTAAATGTGGCACAAAGGACACATTCAACCTCCAGGTGCAGGATGCTCAAGCAATACACACACTCCTCATGCATATCAGAATAAGGCATTTTCCGACAGCACGAGGAGCACTTTTTAAAGCCAGCAGGCTTAACAGACATCCTAGCTATAACTGCAACTACAAAACTACAAACACTAAAAATAGCACTACAGAAAAAGCCACAGCCCTAATGGCTAAGAGAAAAAGGTGCCAAATATCCTACACACACACACACACACACACACACACACACACACACACACACACACACACACACACACACACACAACTACTTAAAACTAATCTAAGGGAGGAGAGGGATTAATACTACAGAAACACTAATTCATCTAAACTACCCTAGAAAAAACTACACTAGCAAGAAAAACCTAACCTAAGATACAAGAAAAGCAGAAAAATTACTTAACCAGCCACAGCCAGAGGAGCACGCATCTGCACAGGAGCACGGCAAATGAGATCTGGGAATTACAAGGCAGCAGGGCATCATGGGAGAGGGAGGAGCTACAGCCTTGAATCTGTTTGTTGAAGGTTGTCGGCTTGGATCCATTGTTAGATCCTGGACCCTATAGTGATGAATGATGGCATGGATAACATCAGATCTATCAGTATGCTCCAATTGTGTAAAATGTAAAGACAAAACAGAGTGGGCACTTTTATTTAAAATATATCTAGTAAAGCTGTGTCTGGCAAGCTAGCATTTAGTCAGGAGGTAAGATGGGGATGAAACAGGCAGCATTTACAAGTAGGCTAGGGAGTGGTGTTATAACAATCGGGAAAGGTGGGAAGCAGAACTGCAGAATCTTTTTGGCTACAAACTGTGCAAAAAGGAAAGAAGCAGTAAGGACCAGAGTGAATTGGGAGGAGATGGGAGTTTGTAGAGCATCTCAGTGATGTATGGCTGATTGAGGGTTACAGATACACTGTAACAGTACGATGGTTGGGTCTATATTAGATAACCGAAAGTTTTATTCAGCGAACGCTCACATGAGCGAAAACGCTGGAAATCAAACGTCTTACCCCCTGCTAACTATATATTCCAACTCCGAGATCACACTACAGTGAGGAAAGGGCAAATATCCCACTCCTCACTGTACCACAACCCCACAAACACCCTTTCGATTTCCAGCATTTTCGCTCATGTGAGCGTTCACTGAATAAAACTTTCGGTTATCTAATATAGACCCAGATGGTTAATATTACACACACATATCAACAGTTCAAGAAGAGTAGTTCTGATGCAGGGGAACTGCTGCTGGTAGAAGCTACTGGGTTGCTGGAATTCAGCTGTGGAGCTTGTATTTTTAGTTAACTTTGGGGAGACATTGGGCATAGAACCTAGGGGAAAAGGACAGTAAGAGGGTGAGAAGCAGAAATGGTAAAACTAAACTAATTGGTTAATGGAGTGCAGTTGGTACAGAAAAGGCAGAGGAAGAGCGAATAAGGAGAACAAGAAAGCCAGACTGGTTAGGTGGAAGTTAGGATTTAGAAGGAACCCAAGATTAGAGATAAAAGGAAGGTCAAAGAAACACAATAAAATGACCAAATGCCATTCATATAACGGCAAAGGTAAAGCAAAATCCGATGTTCGCTGAAGTCCAACCTAATGTACATCTAATAGTAACCAAGTAGAATATCAGTACAAGGCAATAACACACTGTAATACTATCAAATAGACATGATATAGGTGTTGCTCATTTGTTAACTTAAACTGTGCCATTTACTAAGTAAAATGACATCATAGGGCAATATCTCACATCAACTCAGTTCAGGAAGAGTAGCTCTGGCGCAGGAGTACTGCTGCTGGTAGAAGCTACTGGGTTGCTGGAATTCAGCCACGGAGCTTGTATTTTTAGTTAACTTTGGGGAAACAATGGGCACAGAACCTTTAACTGCAAAAATGGTTATGTCACTGTGCAGATTGCCTGCAATCAGCTGTAGCAGATCTGTTTCTAGAGATAACATCCAATTTGTAATGAGTAACAAAGGTATGAGCACTGGACCATGTGGCTGCAGCACAAATATCATCAACAGATGTTATGGATCAAAAAACAGAGGAAGCAGCCATGGATATGGTTGAATGAGCCTTGGAAGGTTTAGGTAAGGCCATGCCTTTTTCAGAATAAATCCAGGAAATACTGTCTGTAATCCATTCGGCTAGAGTGACTTTAGAAACTGGACACCCCAGTCTTTTTGGTGAATAAGGGACAAAGAGTTGGTCTGATTTTCTAATTTTTCTTCTTCTGTGAAGATAAAACCTTAACCGTTTGTGCACATCAAGGAGATGCAGCATGAACTCTCCTTTATTAGAAACACTTGGGAAGAATATTTGTAAGTGAATGGATTAATTAATGTTGTTTTCAGAAGCCATTGTAGGTAAAAAAAGAAGGGTTTGTCAGTAAGGTAACTCTGTCTTCATGAAAAATTATGTAAGGTGTCTGAAGAAAGAGCCTGGAGTTCAGATGTTTCTTTGCAGAAGTAATGACTACTAAGAAGACTGTTTTCCATGAAAGGAATTTTAAATCAGTTTTTAAAATAAGTTATGTACTTACCATAATGTTCCACCTGTGTTGTGCATTTTCATTTTTCCTCAACTGATGGGATTTGATCTGATCCCTTAGATCCGACTTAGCCTTTGCTAAAGCTTGTGGCACCAAAAACTCTCGATCTTCTCCGTTACTCATAATGTACTAACTCTGATACCTCAGATCTTGTTTGCTGATTTTTGCCAGAAAGGAAATGTAAAAGGAAGTAAAAAATTGTACGCAGTCAATACATAAAAAGACTACATATGGAGCTCGATACAAAGGACAGTCATGTCCCGTAAAGACTCATTCTTCCATTAGTTTGCAAAGCATGGGGGTTGGTTGGTGGGGAGTTGAGGAAGAATGAAAATAGACAACACAGATGCAACATTTTGGTAAGTACATGTGATGTCAATTTTCATTCTATCTTCAACTGATTGGACAAAGTCCCCAGCTACCTAAAATTCTGGGTGGACTCAAGGAAGGGTGTTCCTGAGCACAGCTGAACCAAAAGATGCTCTACCTCTGGAGACCAGATCTAATTTGTAATGCGTAACAAAGCTATGAGGATTAGCCTAAGTAGCTGCTGCACATATGTCGTCCATGGACATCCTGAAAAGATAAACTGAAGATGTTGCCATGGATCTAGTTGAATGAGCTTGTACTGGTTATGGTAACGTAATACCCAATTTTTTATACATAAATGATATACAATCAGTTAGCCATGTGGTTACAGTTACTTTGGCAAATGGTTTTCCCAATATCAATTCCACAAAGGAGACAAATGACTGGTCTGTTTTTCTTACGTCTTTTGTTCTGTGCAGGTAAAAATGTAATTGTCTGTGAACATCCAGTAAATATAATATGTATTCGCCTTTGTTAGTAAATTTGGGGAAGAAAACTGCAATTTATTGGCTTGATTGACACTGGATTCTGACACCAACTTGGGAAGAAAGGATGCATTGGTTCACAATGTAACTATCCTTGTGAAAAATCAAGTGTGGAGGTTTTGAAGACAATGATTGAATTTCTGCTAGAAAACACGTTTTCCAAGTAAGATATTTTAGGCCTATGGTTGCCACCTTTTCAAATGCCCAAAGTGGGACATTTTTTATAGAAACATGAAATTTTGCAGTACAAATCATACCCACAGCCGGTGCAAAGGACAGAACTTCACTTTTTTGCCAAAATAAAAGATTATTCTTGTAGCATTTGGTTGCTTATGCTAGTTTATATAACATGTATGTGTTTCAGATCCAAGATAGCTGTTTTATGAAACTATTAAACAAAGCTTGGGAAATATTTTTGTCCTAAAATCTCAGGACATTTGCCATTTTTTAATTTTTTTCGCAGGACACAACTGCCCAAAGAGGGACTGTCCCTTGCAAAGAGGGACAGGTGGTAACCCTAGGCCACACTTAGCTGCTGGTTCAAAGGGGTAATGTATAAGCGACTGCAGTACCATGAGGTCCCATGGGGGAGTAGGGTCTTTAAAGGAAGGTCTTAAAAGCAGAGTGCCTCTCAAGAAAGCTCTGAACAGCTTAAGACAGGTCACTGAGGAACCTTCAAAACCAGTGTGAAAGTTTGATATTGCTGCTAATTGGACTTCTACAGTTCAGGAACTAGCTCCTTCTTTAAAACAATAGGGCCAAAAATTCAAGGATGTTATGTATAGGAGTTGAAAAAGGTTCAACATGATTTTGATGTGCCCACTACACAAATCTTTTCCATTTACTGGAATGGAGTTTACATGTTGCATGCTTAAGTGAAGATAAAATATATGTCAGACAGGGGAAGAGAGCAGACGTTGTCTGGCTATTAACAGAATTGGAGAAGCCAGGCCATTAGCCTGAGGTTTGATATGTCTGGATGGATCATGCCTGTTGGGTGAGACAGGAGGTCTGGAATTGGATTCAAAATCCAAGGTTGGTGAAGTAAGTGAGGCCAAAGGAAGGGGAACCAAATCTGCCAAGGCCAGAAGGATGCAATGAGAATGATTCTGTTCTTCAACATGGCAGATTTCTGTAGGAATTTTGGAATTAGCAGGATTGGTGGATAGACATATAGTAGACCAGGGAGCCAATCGTGAAGCACAGTGTCCCTCGCTGATTCCCCCTGTGGGGGGATTAGGGCAAAGTAGCTGCTGCATTTGTTGTTTAGGGGGAAGCAAAAAGGTCGCAGCAAGGCTGGCCCTACTGATGAAAAATCATTTCTGTCACATTGTTGTTGACAGACCACTCATGAGGTAGAAGAATACACCTGCTCAACTTGTCTGCTATCACACTGGACCTCCCCAGAATGTGCACTGCTGTAAGAAAGTAGTTGGATGAGATCACCCATTGCCACACTCTGAGTGCTTCTTGACACAGGGGGTAAGATCTGGTCCCTCCTTGTTTGCTGATGTACCACACTACTGACATACTGTCTGTTTGAATTGTAAACATCCCCGAAGGAAGAGCATTCTGAAGGGCTTGCAGTGCTAAAAACACTGCTCTCATCTCTACAACATTGATATGCAAATTAGCCTATTTGAGGGACCAAGTGCCTTGGATTGTTTCCTCCAGAAAATGCCCCCCCCCCAACCTCAACTGGGAAGCGTCCGTGGTCACTATGGCCTTGGGCTGAGGAGGATCAAATGGACGCCCTTGTAGAACCGGATATGATTGAATCTACCACCTGAGATCTCTCTTGCATATGTGAGTGATTTGAATCACAGCTGACATGGGTTGATAAAGTATCGACCACTGTGTTGCTAGCATCCACTGCAGAATCCTCATGTAAAATCTGGCTAAAGGTACTAGTGGTATTGCCACTGACACTGATCCCAGAGTTTGAAGGACCAAGCAGGTTGAAATATTGGTACTGCAGATTATTTTTCTAACCTGTGTTCTCATAATCTGCACCCTTGAGGGAGGCAGAGAAGCTATCATTGACTTTGTGTTGAACAGTGCTCCTATGAATTCCAAACCCTGAACTGGTTCTAACTGAGACTTGTCATAGTTTATAAAACTCAAAAGATGGGTGCAAAGGAAACAAATAAAGATTTTAGCACATTTTTCTGATGAAGTTCTGAACACATTAAAATAGAATGAAACTGCTAAAATCTTCATTTCTTTCCTTTGCACCTAATTTTTGAGTTTTGAAGTTTGTTTTTCACTGTTTTTTGAGTTTTTTTTAAACCTGATCTCTTGCCCTTATTAATTGATGCCTTGTAGGGGCAGCAAAGAGACAGTCATCTAGATAAGAAAACACCTGGAATCCTTGCAGTGTCAAGTGAGCAGCTACTACTGCCATACATTTGGTGAACACCCTGGGGGTTGTGGTGAGGCCAAAGGGCAGAAATCTGAACTAGTAATGAATGGCTTCCAGACGGAAGTGTAAGTACCTTCTGGATCACCTGATCATCATTATGTGATAGTATGCATCCTGAAGGTCTATCGAGCACATCCAGCTGTCCTTGCCCAGAAAAGGGAGAATGGACTGAACCGTGACCACCCGAAGCTTAATGCATTGAACTGACTTGCTTAAGTTGTTGAGATCCAAAACTGGTCTCCAGTCCTCTGTTTTCTTTGGCACTAAAAAGAACTTTGAGTAAGTTCCAGATTCTATCTGGTCTGGTGGGACCTCTTGGATGACTCTTTTCTCTAGCAGCTTTTGGATTTGGATTGTTGCTTATTCCCTCTGACTGGGTGGAACATCTCGGATTTTTCTTGAGATTGGACGTGGAAGGGAAAAGGGTATTATATAACCTCTGAAAATAATCCTCTGCACCCAAGTATCTTTTTTTATATCTAGCCAGGCTCTCTGGTGCAGAGATAATCGACCCCCGACTGCCTCTAGAGGTGGACAATCGGGCCTCTATTCAGGAGTGCTGGTGAAGTCTGTCAAAGAAAGAATCTCTGGACCCCTGGTTTTCCAGGCCACCTCTGCCACAGAGATGACGTCAACCATTGGAATTCCTTCCTCTAGCCCTGGGGAACTTCCTTCATAAGTGTCCTGGAAAGGACCCTGCGATTTCTTAAACCACATCTTCTGACCACCTCATTGATTCCTAGAAAAGGAACTTTGAGAGGTCAAAAAACGTATGCCCACAGCAGATAGGGTCTTTCCATTCTTCTCACACTTGGATAATGTGTCCTTCACCTTGGGGCCAAACAAAGAAGTGCTGTCATAAGGAGCATTGATGAACAATGCCTTGAAGTGCTCTGCAAAATCACATAAGCGCATCCAGGCATGTCTCCAGATGGCATTGCCTGAACCCGCTGCCCTTGAGGTTCCTTCGGCTACATGCAAAATAAGCCTCATAGAAGAATTGTAATGTGTGCAGGGTAGCCAACTGAAAAGTCACGAATGACTGGACCTCTGCAGAAACAGATCCTGACAGGGTATTTGATAGTTACTTAATAAAATTCCTCTCTAATCTTGTAAAATGTGCTAAATACTTCAGCAACCTTAAGATAAAGGTTGCTGAAGCATAGACACACCTCTCAACCCTGCCTATCACCCTCAACTCCCTGTTAGGGGGATGAACAGTGGAACTCTCCTCACCAGGTTCCTTTTTGGTGCACACCACCACAACCATGGCATCAACAGGCACACCTTTACCCCAAAATTGCTTATCCAAAGGTGGTACCATAATCTTGTCCGGTCTCCTAGATACTGGTTCAACTGTGTTGGGTTCCTTCCATGCCCACTAAGAGACTAACTCAATAAGCTCATCAGCAGGCAGAGTCCAACTGCTTCCTCTTACATACCTTCTTTCAAGGGACCTCCTCAGTGGGATACTCTGTGGAGGTATTGGAAGAAATCGAGATACCCTGTTGGGAAGCCTGGGGTTCTCTGACTGGCTGTCCCTGTGGCGAAGAGTGATGAGGCTCTAAGCGCAGAGACATCAGAGTAGAAGGCTTAAAATCTGAGGGGGACTGGATCCATCCATTCTGCTGAGGCAAAGAAAACCTTCTTTACAGTCTCAAAAAAAGACCACTCCAGAAAAAAGGAAAGACATCTGACATGAAAATATAAGCTTTTGGACCACAATCCTCTCCCTCTCAGAAGACAATCTCCCTGAGGTGAAACCAGAGCCCAACTATCCAGTGCCTAGGCTTCAATGCACAGAGATGGCTCAGAGAGCTCTGGAGTTGACTCCAACACCTCGGATCCAACAGCGAGGCTTTGGCTTCGAGAGCTCTCTGGAGCCAACGTAACCGAAGCACCCAGAGTAAGCTTTGGATTTGAAGATATCTTTGTATCTGAGCCAGACGGAGCCAGACAGCTCAGATCCAGGGACTCTAAGACAGTTGAAGGAGTCAGAAGAGGCACTTGTAGTGGGGGTGTAGTAGAAAAACGGACCCACTGACCCAAAGGGGTAGGAGCTGGTAAGACACCCATCTGACTCTGCACAGAGAGAATCTTCCTCACCACTCTTTCCATACCTTCCTCCATCAAACTTCTAGAAGAATGAGTGGAAATAATAGAGGGGGACCTGGGTTGGTGTAGCTCCAAGAAAGGTGTGGGCACCCTTGAGGGTACCGGATTCACCAGTGGTGAGTATCTTGTCCTGGGTAAGTGAATCAAACCTGAACCGGTAGGGCTGAAAGTAGTCAGATCAGATGCCTTTTAAATCAGATCCTAGGAAGTCGGGTCCATCAATTTCTTCTTTTTCGGATCTGAGGATGAGGTTGGATCAATCTTGGCTTTTTTCTTAAGATGGCTCTGAAAGCATGGAAGATATAGAAGGTTTTGGAGAAGAAGTTTTGGATTGTTCAACTCTGGAGATTGATCTCCAGATATAGCCTCTCCAAAGCCTTTTAAAATAAATTTGTTTTTTCTTTCAACAGGACCCTGGGGTTGAATCCATGGCATATATAACTGTTCCAAACAGTATACACACATAATGTGGGTGTCAGACATGGGAAGTTTGTGCCCATACTTTACAAATTTTTAAAATTTGGTGGGGCCTTTTTCCGCCATAACACTAAGCTACACTAAGCTATGAAAACAAGAAAGTCAAGTAAGAATAGGACTTTTTTTAAATACAAATAAGGGAAAACAGTAAAAATACCAACAATGGTAAGGAAAGAGGGCTACACTAAGTGTAGAAAGGAAATTGGGTGGGAGGATGGCATAATGGTTAAGGTGTTTATCTTGCAAACACAAGGTGCAGGGTTTGATTCTCACATAGGTTAATTGGCTAGGCTTAAAATGGCCCACAAGGGCAATTAGCCTAGCACTAATTTATGAACCGATAATCTATGAAGAAATATGCTAAATACTAAAAGGGGAAAGAAAGTAAACTTTAGCAACTATGGTAGCAAGAAATACAATTCCGTATGGTAAGGGACAAGTAATACAGGAAAAGATTTGAAAATTTTGTAGGATGGAAGACACTAATATAACTCTTATCTCAAAAAAGCTGAAAGTGACAAATGAGATCTGAGGTAACTTAGGGTTGGTGCATTATGGGTAAGGGAGAAGCTCAAGAGTGTTTGGCTGCCACGACCTTTAGCGAAGGCCAAGTCTGATCCAAGGGACCGGATCTGAACCCAACAGTTGAAGAGAGGATGAAAACTGATAACATCAGATCTGAAGGTTCAAAAGGTTTTGAGTTATACCTTGTAGCACAACTGTCAGATCCCAAGGTGGTGAGGATTACTTTATTGGAGTTCTTAGAAGAAAGACACCTATCAGAAAGGCTTTGCATAATTTGGAAGAAGCCAGCGAATAATTTATGCTCCCTGTGTGAAAATTAGAAATTGCTGCTAGTTGAAGTTTAATTTTAGAGAAACTTGCTCCTTCTTTAAAAAGAGTTGCTAGAAATTGAAGGATCACAGAAACCTGAGCAAAGAAAGGATAAAGTTCATTACTCAGAGCCCAAAGAAAGAATCTTTCCCACTTACTCTTGTATATTTTTTGGTAGATTCTTTTTGAGAAGCCAAATAATATAATTTGCAGGGGAAGAGAGTCTGGGCTGTCTAACCATTACTGGAAGTTAGGAAACCATGTGGTTAGTTTGAGGGTCTGTATATTGAAATGTTAGATCCGTGGTGAGTGAGAGAGGAAAGGCAGAGTTGGCTCCAGTATCCAAGGGGGTCAACGAAGGTGAGACCATAGAAAGGGGAACCATACTTGCCGAGGCCGACTTACTTTCTGCAGAAATTTTGGAATCATGGAAGTGGGGGATAAGCAAAAAGAGACCCAAGGGCCAAATGTAGACTACAGCATCTTTTGCTGACTCACCTTGAAGGGGGGGGGGATAACAGCAGAGTACCTACTTCACTTGTTGTTGTGGGGAGTTGCAAAGAGGTTGCAGCAAGGTTGGCCCCAATGACAGAAGATCCTCTCCACCACAGGTTGACTGAGAGACCACCTATGAGGTATCAAAATGGACCTGCTTAACTTCTCTGCTAGTACGTTAGTTTTCCCTGGAATGTGCATCACAATTAGAAAGGCGAGATCGCACATACCCACAATGACATGGCCTCTCTGCAGAGGGGATAAGATCAAGTTCCTCCTTGTTTGCTGAAGTACCAGATTACAGGCAAGTTGTCAGTCTGAACTGCTTGAGTCCTTAGAGGGAAAGCATCTTGAAATGCCTACAATGCAACTAGGACTGCTCTCATCTCCAAAACATTTATATGCAGACTGGTCTCTTGAGAAGTGCCTACCCCAGGTGGGAAGTGTTTGTGGTCACTGTGGCTACTGGGGAAGGTAGAACAAAGGGTCAACCTACATGAATATTGTCCAGGTGGGTCCACCAGCAGATGTGTTGTTTACAAGTTGGAGTAAGCTTGACTGGAAAAGATAAGGGTTAATACAAAATGGACCACTCCACAGCTAGAGTCTATTGGAGAACACACATAAAGAAACATGACAAAGGAAATAATACAATGGCTTCTGCCATGGAACCTAGTACTTGAAGTACTGATCTTGCTTAAGGAGCTGGATGGGAAAGAAGAAGATGAACTTGACTTCTGACAATGGAAAAATGATAAGGAGGTAGAGATGCTACCTGAGCTGCCGTATCCAAAAATGTACCAATGAACCAGCCTCTGGACTGGTGTTAATTTTGATTTGGCATAGTTTCTGGAGTAGAAGGAGATGCCTGGAGGGGATAGTGAATAGCCAGCTGTCTAGATATGGAAACACTCGGAAACCTTTTAGTCTCAAGTGAGCTGCCACCACTGCCATACATTTGGTAAACACCCTTTAGGCTGCAATGAGTTGAAAGGGTAGGGATCTGAATTGGTAATAACTGGCTCCCAGCTAAAAGCATAACTGTCTTCAGGAGCGTCTGTCTATTTTGATATAATAGTACGTATCCTGATTGAGCACATCCAATCGTAAATCTGAAGAAAGGGTAAGATGGACTGTTTCATGACCACTCAGAACTTTAATTTCTTTACATGCTGATTCAATTTGCTTAGGTCCAAAATAGGTCTGAGGTCCCCTGTTTTCTTGGGCACTAAAAAGAAGTGTGAGTAAGTTCCGAATACTATTTGATCTGGTGAGATCTTTTGGATGATTCTTTTTTCTAGCAGTTTTTGAATTTCTTGTACTGCTGCATTCCTTTGAGTGGGTGAAACATTAGGAAGGTTCTTTCTTTTGGGGAAAGGGGTTTGGAAAAATGGTATATAATAACCTCTGTATATTATTTCTACCACCCATGAATCTTGTGTTATATCTGCCCATATGTCTGAATGCAAGGACAAATGTCCCCCAACTACCTCCAGAATTGGACAGTCAGGCAGAACTTCAGGAGCACTGGAAGGACCTGTCTGGAAAGGAATCCCTGAAACCCCGATTCTGCGGGCCTCCCCTGCCTCTTGGGAGATGTCTTCCATTAACATTGCCTCCTCTGACTTTGGAGGAATAATCACCTCACGGTCTTGGAAAGGTCTTTTGAGATTTTTGGAACCACATCTTCTTACCACCTCTCTGATTCCTGAAGAAGGTTCATTGAGGGGTAGAAAACTTGATTCCCACAGCAAATAGAGTCTTTCCATCTCGTTTGCTGTGGGTAAGCAGCTCTGAAACTGATGGCCGAAACAAGAAAGTGATATCAAATGGGGCGTTGACAAAAGAAGTCTTAAAATGCTCTGCAAAGTCACATAGCCGCATCCAGGCATGTCTCCTTATGGCAATGCC
Organism: Protopterus annectens; assembly: GCF_019279795.1. Classification (NCBI taxonomy): domain Eukaryota; kingdom Metazoa; phylum Chordata; order Ceratodontiformes; family Protopteridae; genus Protopterus; species Protopterus annectens. The sequence goes on from NC_056733.1 coordinate 1,037,623,376, forward strand.
TGAGCCGGCTGCTCATGAGGTACCTTCAGCTGTGTGAGAGATCAATCTCATCAAAGCATTTGATATAGATAAGAGAGTGGCCACTTGTGAGGATGTTCTTTTGAAGTCCTCTGCAGACATGGATTCTGACAGAGTATTTGATAGCTCTTTGGTCAAATCTCTCTGAAGTCTAGTAAATTGTGCCAGGTAGGTAGGTAGGTGAACTCAGGGAAAAGGTTACCGAGGCAAAGACTTGCTTTCCAAATCTGTCCAATGCTCTAGACTCCCTGTTTGGTGGATGGACAGAAGAGCTCTGTTCTGCTAGTCTTTCTTGGTGGCTGCCACCACAATCATAGCATCAACTGGGACGCCTTTGCTGCAGTGGGTTCTGTCTTTTAGCGGGGTAACAATTTATCAGGTCTTTTCACGACTGGTTTGACAGTATCTGGTTCCTTCCTATCCCAACAAGAAAACAAATCAATAAGTTCATCTGCTGGGAGGGTAATCTAAGATGTAGATAGGCCAGAACCAAAAGCCTTCAAAATATCAATTTTTTTGGAGGGGGGGGGGGGGGGTTGGGAAGACCAGCCACCTTTTTGTTTTAGGATTTCTAAAATATCTCCAGAGGAAGATTCATCTGGTGGTGACTAGGGGATCCTTCTCCCTCAGCAAAATCAGTATGCTCAGTGAGAAACTCCATCAGCAAATAAATGTGTCTCCACTGGAACCAGTTGGGCATTAATTGGAACTGGCTGTCCCTGTGGAATAGGCCTGATTGACTCATCTTGAAACTAATGAGAGAAAAGGGACAGGATCCAAAAAGTGAGATGGTGGCTCTCTTGGGAGAGAAAAAGCCCTTTCCACAACCTCAAAAGCTGACTGAAGCTGCGTCCTGCCCTCTCGGAGCCGAAACTCCAGATGAAGGTTGGTCTCAACCACTATTGGATCCATGCCTCGAGTATGGAAATGGATCCCACTATCCAAGGCCAAGGGTCTGAGGGACAGGGACAGATCTGACAAAATCAGAGCCAAACCCAGCTCCTTGGATCTGATGCTGGCACTTCAACTCTGAGACCCATTCTGATCTGTGAGAATCAGAGCAGAACTAGTCAAGGATACAGCCGGAGTTGAAGAAGGAGCTTTTCCTGCCTCTGACACCATACCTCTCAGGGATTTCAGATCCTGGGACTACAAAACCATTGGAGTGATCAGAGAAGGAAAAAGAATGGGCCTGGATGATCCAACAGGGGACAGAGCAGGTAAGAATCTCATCTGAATCTGAGCTCTTGAGAAATTTTTGGATCATCCTATCCACATCTGCTTCCAATAAACTTCTGGAGGACCTACAAGAGGTTATGGGTGGAGTGTTTCTTGGGAGTCTGAAACAACTGAGCAGGCAGGGTAGGCAAGATGGACTTAATAGGTGATTCCTAAGTATGATTCCTCTGAGATGTACTAGTCTTCAGATCTGAGGACTTAGGATCCAAAATAGATGGTAATACAACAATAGGAGCCGAGACCTTCTGATCTGAGGGTTTCAGATCTGAGAATTAAATCTTCAGATCCGATTATGTTGGAACCAAACTTTTTCTTGCTTTTGTCAGGGACTATGACAAAGACCTTGAAGACTTTCAAGGAGGGCGCTTTTTATGCTCCAAAGGAGCTAACTTGCTAGATTTGGAGTGGGTTAGAGCCCCAGAAGAAGAAGTAGGTAGTAGACCTTTTAATATGAGCTTGTTTGGTCTATCTGCCAAGGCCCTAGGGTTGAAAGTAGAGCATATGGAACAAAAAGTGTCCAAATATCCGGGTCCAAGGCAGTACATTCACTCCTTGTGTGCATCTAAATTGGGGAGTTTATGCCCACAAAAAGTGTATTTTTTTAAATCCTGAAGGTTTATCTGACATGGCAGATAACCAATAAAGGGCAAAAGAAAAAAAACAACTATAAGAAGCAGTTTTTATATGACAGAGAAAGAGAGAGAGAAGGGGAGAAAAGGTAAAGATTTTAATTACCAACTATGATAATTTAACAGAAATATCCTATGTTATAAAAAAGGGTAAACATAAAATACCAGCAATGGTAATGGAGATTTCCTGTAAAACAGTACGAGGGAGAATATATACATTAAGATAAATTTTAAAAATAGACAAAGACTTGAAATCACTTACTACATAAGCTTCACTGATTGGCATAGTGGTTAAGGTGTTCCCCTTCTAAGGGCAAGGTGCAGGATTTGATTCTCACATGGGATAATTGGCTGGGGTTGGAATGGCCCACAAAGTCAGTTATAGCCTGGTACTAATTTATGTCCCAGAGGCTGCCCCGTCTCTGGAATACATTTCACATACATGTCAAACAGAGTATCTCACTGACCCTCTTCATGCACAACCTTGAGTGGTTGGGAAACCACAAATTTGTCCCATGAGTTCCACCTGTGTTCCTCATTGACAGGTGCTGACTGAGGTTTCATTTTTGGGGATAAACTCTTGGCTAGGCTTGTAAGGGCCCCACAGCCATTAGCCTAGTAACCTCTATGATCCTATGATGCTTGACAGAGGAACCTGCATCTCTTTGTGATGGCAGCAAACGAGATCTAAGGTAATGGATGTGGAATGGTGCATCATGGTTAGAGGGAGTTAGGGGCATAGTGTTTAAGGTTTTCTCCTTATAGGCGCAAGGTGCAGGGTTTGATTCTCACATGGAGTAATTAGATGGGCTTGGAATGGCTCACAAGGTCAGTTACCCTGGTACTAATTTATGTCCCAGAGGCTGCCCCATCTCTAGAGTAGACTTCCCATACACATCAAACACGTACCTCACTTTCCCTCTTCAAGTGCAACCTTGAGCGGTTAAGAAACCACAAATTTGTCCCAGGGGTTCTGCCTATGTTCCTCATTGACAGGGGCAACAGGTGCTGACTGAGGTTTCGTTTTTGGGGGATAAACTCTTGGCCAGGCTTGTAAGGGCCCCAGCGCCATTAGCCTAGTAACCTCCTATGATCCTATGATAATTGAGAGAGGAACCTGTGTCTGTTTGCGATGGGAGCAAATGAGATCTGAGGTAATGGATGTGGAATGGTGCATTATGGGTAGAGGGAGGAGCTTGAGAGCTGGATCCAAAGTCCAGAGTATGTGGCCAAGTCAGATCCGAGGATCAGATCTGAACTCATGGATTTAGGAAAAGTGAAAAAGACATCAGATGTACAGATTCAAATTTTCAAGAAAGAAAATTGTCACCAAATAAAGACAGTGCAACAGTGTTTCACTGTAAACTGACTGAAAACAAGCAAATTATACAGAACACAAATTACCAAGTGTTATAAGTCATTATTATTATTTTTAATGTGACTCTCTCCAAAGGTTGCTGGAGGTTCATTTAGGTGTACTGTAAACCAATCCATTTCTGGGCAACCCAAGTTTTTATTAAGTCTAGAGAAATGTTATTCCCCTGTCAGTAGGGTTACCACCTTTCATCGTGGCTAAAACCAGAGTAAAGCCACACTCCTCTCGTCATCAGTAACCCCACCCATCTCACCCCTCCCCGCCCACATTTCACCCATTTTGTGATGTCATGACATCACTCGGACAGGAACGCCCTCTTTTTCCATTCCTGCTGCCTGCTTTTGGCTGATTTACTATGCTTTTCTGTAAAAAAAGCATAGTAAATGAGTCGATTTACAAACTCTGATAGTCTGTTTAATTTTTGAAAAAGAATACCGGAGTTTGTACAATACTAAGGGTATTTCGGGACTACTGGAGAATCAGTTTGATTTCTGGATAGTCCGGAAAAAAAACGGAGGGGTGGCAACCCTACCTGTCAGTCATGAAATATTGAACTGTTTGGCTTTCAGCATTTCTTTCCATAGTCAGCTGGCTTGCTATGTAGACAACTTGCAGAGTTTATCTACTTCCCTGCTTTGCTATGTGCCATACAGCTGTGGTGTTGACTACCTGAAGGAATCTTGTCTGTATAAATGACTGGAAGGATATCAGAATCATATGTATTGCAATAAATTAATTCACATTTATGTCTTATCCCCCTCTGCCTACATATGGTAGTATGTGAAAGGTGTGGTCTATGGAATGAAATGTTCAGTTCTGTAAACTTCTGTAGTACCACTGGATTCTCTTCATGTGGAGACTTATATGACGAACCATATACATTGTAGATGGCATGAATCTTGGTGCTTTCAGGAACATTAGGTCTGAAAAGTAAGGTAAGAGAAAACTTTGAGAGAAAAATGTCCATTATTAACATTTTATGTAATGTATTTACAAAATTAGGCTGTTTTCCATGTCGTTTTGATAAATGAAAGGGTAACTGGTACAATGGGTAAGTTGTTTGCCTCACATGTACAAGGTACAAGGTTTGAACCACACCTTAGGTAAAAGCTTCATTAATTAAAGGGATATTTGTTTTTGAGGTGGGAGGTTGGCATAATGGTTAAAGTGTTTACCTTATAAACTCAAGGTGCATAGTTTGATTCTAACATGGGATAATTGGCTAGGCTTAAAAAGGTCTATAAGGGCAGTTAGCCTAGTACTAATCTATGAACCTATGAACCTGTACAGTAGAACATGGACACTAGAAATCTGTCCCATGTTAAATAAACAGTTAAAATGATGACAGCTCATAAACGAGACCATTTCAGGCAAAAAACAGCAAGAAAGGATAAATAAGCAGCAGTAAAGCCTGCAGAAAACAACATCATAGATTCTGTCAGCAAGACATGTCTTTCTGCACTTGCCAATGAGGATTACCATCACTATCACTTCATCATGTCCTTCCAAACTCAGAAGATTTTCCCCTTTTATAGATAACAGATTAATGGGTAAAACAGATAGAGTTTGTAAGGTATTCCATAACATTTTGTTCCATTGTAATTCCATGCATCCTCCCTTGTAGGCAAAAGGAATGGTTGCACTTGACAATTTGTTTTCTCTTTAAGCAGTACAGCCAGTTCCAGAAGCAGAAATATTAACATAGTTTTAGTCAATATATATATATATATATATATATATATATATATATATATATATATATATATATATATATATATATATCTAGTTCAAAAAAGTGAGAGAAAGAGAGAGAAACAATAGAGGCCCTAACATGGTTTTTCAACTATAAACAATTTCATAAATCATGAAAACTTAATATGATGACACCACACTTTCTCTTACCACTATTTATGCAAGAAAATATGTATTGTTTTTCTGAATTTAAAAAAAATGTGTAAACTTTCTTCTTTAGGATAGGGTTCAACTGATTTATTTTATTTTTTTATTTACTTACTTAAAGATAGGTAAACTGGACCCAATGACCTCTTTTCAGTCATGGCCTTGTTATGATATATACAATTTTGAAAACACATACACCTAAATAACATATAGTGTATAAAGAAAACAAGTGTACAATGTAGAGGATTATGAGCGATTCTGTGATTATAACCACTTTATTATATGTTTGAATAATCCATGTCAAGAACACATAATACAGGGTCACAATCTGGTGACCTGCTCTTAATTATTTGTAGTACATGGAGATTTAAATTTTCCATATACTACAAATTAATCAAAAGTAAGATTAAATAAAAAAGTGATATGTTGTTCTGGCTTTCAAAGCCGGTAAAGCAGTGATGGAGTGGTTTGATGTCTTATGTATTCCCTGTGTAAGGGAAGCAATTTAGTTCAAAATACTAAGTGTATTTCAGCAGACAGAAGGTAGAAAGGGGAGTTGAAACCAAGCCAATTCATGGCCTGCTGCTACTGTTTACTGGTCAGCATTGTCTGACTTTACTGCAGATACAATGTTAACAATAATTGTCTAAGCATTGTTAAGGTAAGGTCTTGCACTATAGCAGTGCTGAACGAGGATAGCATTTAGCTGTTTTTTTAGTGTAATCAGGGCACCCCATGCATTACAATACTATTAGGCACTTCTGACAAAAAATAAACTTAGTATTTCAAATGGCTCTGTCTTTTCTTTCTAGGTGATCTAACACATTTGGTCTATGCATTCACAAGATTTCTTTTAAGATCTTCTGCAAAAGGCTGCATTCTTAACCAGCTAAAGCATGAGATTACGGACCTACATGAAGCTGCCATAAAGCAGGTATTTATAGTAATATAACCTTATCTGAGCACATGGGTACATACCTTGCCAGATGCTTCACTGAACACTTTGAATTTACCTTTCAGTGAAGCAGCTATTTCTTTAGTAAGATCTATATTTGTTTTAAGAAGGCAATACTGTGCTGTATGGTCCTGGAAATTCACCGCTGTTATCCCCTTGTAAAAGGGTTTTAAAACTTTCTTCAGGATACAGCTGTCATATATCCTCCTTGTCTACTGGTAGGACTCATGACAATTGTGTAATACTGAACCATTATTGGGATTCTAACACTATTATTGCAGGGTCTGCCATCAGATTTCTAAACAGGTGCTTTTTCAGTAGCCTAAGCTAATATGACCAACCGTTAAACCCATCAAAGCTTTAGGGAACCTTCCATGTGCTCTAACTGTCAGGAGCTGGAACAGAGTTCCATATAATAGGCAGTTAGAGTGCCAAAACATTCAGAGCCTTCTTGCCCCAAGAAGGGAGGCAAAACCCCTAAAAGGAAAATGCTAGGAAAACTAAAACAATCACTGTATACACAACGGTATTTACATCCAACCCCTGGCAATACAAAAAATAATTAAAGACAAGGGCTGGAAGAAGGGGGGTGGCTACTGCAAGAATAATCTATTAGAAGAACATCTAATGTTATGCAAAAGGGCCCATAACCTAACGAATAAGGCATTAGCCTTTAGAAGCAAACCCAGAGCTGTTGGACATGCTCCACTTAAAGAAATCCCAGTACCTCTGAGCTACACGCTCTAGGGACCTAAACCTTGTCACCACAATAAACAGAACATGCCGGAGGGATAGATTCCTGTCCCAGAGACTTCCCATACTCTAGAATAAATTACCTATCTATATCAAACAAAGCTCCTCATTAGCACTCTTCAAGAAAAATCTTGATGACTGGATGGGAAATAGGAAATTCACCCAGAGGATCACCTCTGTGGCTCTGCTCGACAGTGGCAAAGGAAAATAATTTTCTTGGGTGGCAAAAGACAGGGTACCTTTTTGGCTGGGCTTGTATAGGCCCCAGGGAAGATAGCCTAGTACCTACCTATGAACCTAAGTGGGGACTGTGTGTTGGCTGATGATTTTTTAGGTCTTTTATCCAAGACTTGGGAGAGGTGTGACACTGTGAGTAACTAGCTTTTCAAAAAAAAAAAGGAAAGAGAATTCTTTTAATTATTTCAATTCTGTTAAATATTTGAGTTGTACTTACTAATCACCTGTGTGCTACTACTACTTTGTACGTTTTGGCTTTGTTCCTACCATTCGCATTTTGTAGTTTGTTCTGGGACCTTAGTCTTGTATTTTCATTAGCAGTTGTGGGAAGATTCTGTTTCTGTAGATAATGGTTCATCATAGGGGACTCCATTATAAGAGGTACTGATGTCCCTCTAACCAGGCTGAACAAGGAGAAGATAATGGTTCATCATAGGGGACTCCATTATAAGAGGTACAGATGTCCATCTAACCAGGCTGAACAAGGAGAAGATAATGGTTCACCATAGGGGGACTCCATTATAAGAGGTACTGATGTCCCTCTAACCAGGCTGAACAAGGAGAAGAGAACTGTTAGTTGTTTATCTGGAGCCAGAATCCACCAAATTACACATGCACTCAAGTCATTACACCACAGGTACCAGGATGATTCCATCACAGTCCATGTAGGTGTAAATGACCTGAGATGTACCTCCCTGGACTATATGAAGAGGGACATTATGGAACTTTCAGACTATGTGTCTCAGGCTGGTATAAGCCTGGCATCGAGCAGTGTATTACCACCACCGAGGAAGATGCCACAATATGAGCAAAAAATGATTGACTTCTACAACTGGCTGTCTTTCTGGTGTCATTCTAAGAGGATCCAATATTTGTCAACTTCGGAGGACATGATTAAGACAGCACATTGTTTTGTCAAGGATGGTCTGCACCTTTCCCCTCTAGGCTTTCGAATACTGGCTCAAACTTTATTCACTCCCATAGTGCCTTTTTTATGCAATGCCAAATTGACAAACCTACCAACCCAGCAAAACTCAACTCAAATGAACCTCACCATGTTACTGCTCAATGCCAGGAGCCTAAACAAAAAACTACACTCCTCCAAGCCCTTCTCACACTTAAGAATATAGGCATCTGTGCAGTTATTGAGACATGGTTTAAAGCGGAAAAGAGTATCCTGGCAGTGCAAGTTTTCAGTGTCTTCCACACTTTTAGACCAGTAGCTGCACAGACAAAGGCTGAAGTAGGAAGTGTTTCAATATACATCAACAACAAGCATACCTCTAGGGTGGTCAAACAAGATGGTACGCTGGAGTTCCTCTACATGCAGATCACCATAGACAAAATCTTGTATCATATCCTAGCCAACTATAGGTCACCCTCCATGTCCCAAGAGGCTCACAATGCATAACTGGACCTACCGGAGACACTTACCATCCAACATTTTAATTACCCCCTCTACAGACTGAGAATACTACATGGCCTCATATGTACAAGTACAGAGATTCCTAGACTTTGTAAATACAAACACCCTTGACCAGACAGTGAATATGCCTACTAGAGGCTCCAACATACTGGATCTCATGCTTACAAATATGGGAGAACACTGCAACCTGCCAATGTCTCATCCTCCCTAGTAGGGTCTGACCATGAAGCTATCACCTTCAAAATCAAAATCAACTCAGTAATCCCATTAAAACCAGTAAATGGAACTATTCCATGGCAAATTACCTTTTATTAAGTGATGGACTGTCAAAATTCAATGCCCCTCCAAACTCACAGGACACAGCAGTCTATGCTAAATTGCTCTCAAAAACTCTGTACAACCATGTCAATGGCTGCATAGAAAGTACAGTTTTGTACCTACCATAAATGTAGATGTTCGAGTGCTAATACAGCTGCAGTAATCACAGATGGGTTTTCTGCCATCAGGCGGTCCCTCGGTCGGCCGAATTCCAAAGTCTTGGTCCGGCGTCGGTTGTCGTCGCATTCTGTTCTGACGTCAGTGAGGCCAGAGTATATAACACACAGCCGACACCATGTTCTTCAGTCTTTCTTGCCCCAGATGTCAGGTGCCCCCCGAAAGAAGGCAATACATAAATTATGCTTATATGCGTATACATGTAATGCAATATAATCCAAAAACAGTGGTTGCAAGCAAATAAACTTTAGAAGGATGACCCAGTCAGGCTGTATGAAGAGGTTGTTAGGCCCCATGCCTTTACCAAGTGGGGAAGGAGGGAGGGAAACCTGTACTGCAGCTGTATTAGCACTCGAACATCTACATTTATGGTAGGTACAAAACTGTACTATGTTCATCGTGCATACAGCTGCAGTAATCACAGATGGGTAGAATCCCAAAGCTACGCACAGGGTGGCAGGTACTAGGAGGAACTGGGTTGAGCCAGAATGCCCTGCAAAACAGCAGTGGCAAAGCCTGCTCTTGTTCTGGAATATAAAGGCAGGTGGTAGTGTTTTGTGAAGGTATGTACAGAACTCCAAGTGGCTGCCTCCAGAATATCTTTGGTAGGAACTCCTCTGAGGAAGGCTGTAGAGGTAGCTGTGGCCTTGGTGGAGTGTGATCTGATACCTGTAGGAACAGATTTCCCATGATAGGAATAACAAAAGCATATGCAGTGGCCTATCCACTTTGAAATAGTCTGCTTGGAAACTGGCTTCCCTTGAGCCCCTACAGCATAGGACACAAAGAGTTGTTCTGATTTCCTGAAGGACTTTGTTCTGTCCAAATAGCAACGTAGCTGCCTATGGATGTCTAAGGAATGTAGCAGCCTTTCCCCTTTGTTTTGAGGACTGGGGTAAAAGGTAGGAAGGTGTATGGCTTGATTTAAAGCTACCCTAGATACCACTTTAGGCATAAATGATGGGTTGGTACGAAGGGAGACCCTGTCCTGATGGAAAATGAGAAAGGGCTGCACCGCCATGAGGGCCTGTAATTCCGAAACTCTACGAGCTGAAGTGATAAGCCAGAAGGAAGGCAGTTTTCCAGGACAAATATTGCAAATCTGTTGAGGCAGCTGGTTCAAAAGGAGGCAATGTTAATTTTTCTAGTATGTAATTAAGATCCCAGGCTGGTATTGGTTGTTTCCTTGGTGGTCTAATATTCTTAGCCCCTCTGAGGAACTGTCGTAAGAGTGGGTGAGAAAATAAAGGAGGATCCGTGTTGCATTCTGCAGAAATAGCTGAGGCATGGATTTTTATGGAAGAAAATGAAAGTCCACTGTTCAGCAGCTCAGCTAGATACTGTAATACCTGAGGTAAGTTCAGTTTTTTTTTTTTTTTTTCATAGGTTCATACTAGGCTATCTGCCCGAGGGTTTTCTAGGGTCCTGGCCTTTTTTCGCATTCCAAGAACAAAACCGCTTCCATTTTGCGGAGTAAGCTTTTCTAGTAGATGGTCTTCTGGCCTCCAAAATGACATCCTGCACCTCCTTGGAGAGTAGGGTCTGTTGTGGTGTTAAGGAATTTTCCATGCAGCGAGATTGAGTGTTTTCAGCTGACTGTGGAGAGTTTTGTAACTGTGCTGAGTCAGCAGAAGTGGCATTAGAGGCAGGGACCAGGGAGAAGTATGTGTTAGGCTCCTCAGCAATGGGTACCAGTGTTGCCTTGGCCAATCTGGAGCAATCAGTATCATCCTCGGTCTGTCTGCTCTTGCTTTCAAAAGTACCTTGGGCAGAAGAAGCAGAGGTGGGAATGCGTAAACTGTCCATGCTGTCCAACTGAATGAAAGGGCGTCCACTCTCCAGGCCTTTGGATGAAAGGTCCTCGAACAAAACTTTTCCAATTGATGATTCCTGTGGGAGGCAAAAAGATCTATGTCTGGCCACCCCACACTTGGGTTATTTCTGCAAACACCTGCGGATGTAACTTCCATTCATGTGGATCTGTCATATTTCTGCTTAATTTGTCTGCCAGTGTGTTTTCCAATCCTGGCAGGTACTGTGCTTGAAGTTCGATTTGCCAATCCAGAGCCAAGTTCCAAAGGGTCATGGCTAGTCTGCACAAGGGGTATGAATGTGTTCCTCCTTGTTTGTTTATGTACCACATTACTGTGGTGTTGTCTGTTCTTATGAGTAATTGTCCTGGATGCAGGAAGTCCTTGAAAGCTGTAATTGCATTTATTACTGCTAGCATTTCTTTTTGATTGATGTGGAGGTGCTTTTCTTTTTGGGTCCATTTGCCCTGGATGCACCTGTCTGTCATGTGCGCCCCCTAAGCATACTCTGAGGCGTCTGTTGTGATAACTTGCTCTGCTTGAGGCTTGCAGAATGGGAGGCCTGTGTTTGCTTGACATGCTTGGGCCCACCATAGAAATTCCTTTTGCAAACATGGGATTATTGGTAGTATTGTTTCCAAACTGTGACTGTGTTGAGACCATAGGTTTTTTAGGTACCACTGAAGTTTCCTCATATGCAACTTTGCACATGGGATTAAAAGAATGCAAGATGCCATGAATCCCAGAGCCTGCAGGATTTTCCTTGCAGTAAGCCTGGTACTTTGCTAGAATTTTGAAGTACTGAGATAGTTGCCCTTGTTTTTCTGGCGTAAGATAGGCCATCTGGGTGTTTGTGTCCAAGTTGGCACCCAGGAAGGTTATTTTCTGAGATGGTGTTAGCCTTGATTTCTCTTTGTTGATTGTGTATCCCAGGGCATGCAATAGCCGTGTCACATATGTCAGATGTTCCAGAAGTATGTGCTTGCTGTCCGCTTGGATCAGGCAGTCGTCCAAATAAGGGTAAATCTGTATCCCTTGAAGTCTGCAGTAGGCAATCACTGATGCCAGGCACTTTGTGAATACTCTGGGCGCAGTAGATAAGCCAAAGGGCAATGCAGAGAATTGATAGTGGATTGAACCTGCAAGAAATTTGAGGTATCTTCTGCAGCTTTGTCTGATTGGGACATGCAGGTATGCCTCCTTGAGATCCAATGTTACCAGCCAAAACTCCTTGCCCAGCATGGGAAGAAGTTGCTGTAATGTGAGCATCTTGAATTTTGGTACGAGTAGAAATGTGTTTAGGATGGATAAGTCCAAAATGGGTCTCCAGTCGGTTCCTTTCCTTGGTACCAGAAAAAGCCTTGAATAAAAACCTTGACCTTGTTCGTGAGAAGGTACCTCTTGAATAGCTCTCATGCTTAAGAGCTTTGAAATTTGTAGTTGTGCCTCTGCCCTTTGATTCTGTGGCATGTTTGGCATGCCTCTCATTTTTGGAAGAGTGTGGAAATGAAATTTGTAGCCTCTGTTTATAATGTCCAGGATCCATTTGTCTGTTGTGGCAATATGCCAATTGTCTGCAAATAATGCTAGCTTTCCTCCCAAAGGTGCTGCCAGCTGAAACGTGCTTGTCATGGAAATGAGGGAGTCATTGGGTTTGCTTCCTGTATTGTTGTGCACTGTCCTCGCCACCTCTTGGTGCTGGAGTTTGCCATTGTCGTCTTCTATATGATCCTTGTGATTGCCCTCTGCCCCTTGTGCGTCTGTATCTACCTCTTTGGGGCTTGTCAGTGGCTGGAAAGGACCAGTTCTTTGAAGGCCAATTTCTGCTAAAATGTGGTGGTTGGACCTGGAAAAAGGTTTTGACAGTTTGCATGGATTTGGCTTTTTCTTCCATTTTCCATAATATCTCCTCAGCATTAGTACCAAACAGCACATCCTTTTGTAAAGGAGCATCTAGAAGTTTAGCTTTCACATGATCAGGCAAGTTTTGTTCTCTAAGCCAAGCATGTCTGCGAATGACTGATCCCGTAGCAGCCTCTACTTGAAGCCTCTAGGGCATCATAACCACATTGTAAAGTGTGTTTACCCACTTGCTCTGCACTATGCATCATATCCTGTAACTCCTTTAAATCTGGTTGCTCAGGTTGAGACATTTTGTTCCTTAATTGTGATAACAGGAACTGTTGATATTTAAGCATATGAAACTGACAATTTAAGGCCCTCATGGCTAGGGTGGCCGAGGTATATACCTTTTTACCCCACCTTTCTAAAGATCTTGATTCCCTTTCTGCTGGAAGTGGATTCTTGGCAGTGGAGGCCTTCAATCCCTTGGGGCCTTGTGAAATGGTTTCAGGGTCAGCATTATGGCTTTTGAAGAGAAATTGGTGAGAGCTGGGTACTCTGTAATACCTATCAGGTTTGACTGGTGCAGGAGGCAGAGAATCCGGGTTAAGGCAAGCCTCGAATAGACATCATCCAGTATGTCCAAAACAGGGGTATAGCCAGAGGTCTGTGTTGGGGTAACAAAAGAAATTCCCTAAGTCTTTTCTTGGAATCTGAAAAGTCTTGGCCTTCCCAATGGAAGTGTTCCCTCAAGGTGTGCAAGGTTTCCCCAAAGGAAAAATCCTCAGGAGGGGATACAGAAGGGATGGACTGTTATGCATCCGAATCCTCAAAAGGAGAGTAAGAGTGTTCCTCTGCATCAGAATGTTCTGATAAAATGGATCCCTGATCAGAAGAGGGGGAATCTTCCTCCACTCTGGGTTTCTTGTCTGGAGGGGGTTGAGAACCTCTGATAAGAGTAATTAAATCCTCAGCCATTTTAAGCATCTGTTTTTTAGGCATGGAACCTGGAGATGGGCCCTGTGCAACAGGCCTCGTGGGATGCCTGGCTGCTTTGGATTTAGTAAAGGCCTTAATTGAAAAAGAAGATGAGGGCCTAAATACACCATGGGTGGAGGTGGACCTGTCCACATTAGTAGGCTCAACATTTGCAAAGGCTTCGGTTGTAGACTGGGAAAGGGCCGAAGTCCCAGCGGTCTCGGGTACAGAGGACACCGCCAAAGGAGTGTCGTCGGTAGTCAGGGACTGCAAAGGCGTCTCGCTGAGAACCGGACCACGTGTAGCCTGTTTTGGCGTGGTGTCGGCGGGGACCGTGGGCCTCGCATGTCGGTCCTTTTCCTTGCGTTTTTTGGACAAAACAGTAGTCGGAGTGTCCGACGACATTTTATAATCAAAAGCTTTACCAAAGTAGTGTTGGGCGAACTCCGCCCGACGCTTAATAGTGCGTTTATTGAAGGTAGCGCAAAAGCGACAGCCCGAGACGTCGTGGTCTGGGCCCAAACAAGGTATGCAGAGGGAATGGAAATCCTTATGCGGTATTTGCTTCCCACAAGAAATACAATTATTAACTTTTTCTGACATCGGTCTGAGGCAAGAAAAGTTTCCCCAATGGGGTACTTAGCTTTAATGAAGACTTTGGTTTCCAAAATTTTCGTAATTCAGGAGCTGGCCGACCGGCACTTGCGAACTGCTTCTGCTTCGGGCACCGTGCGGCAAAAAAGACTGAAGAACATGGCGTCGGCTGTGTCTTATATACTCTGGCCTCACTGACGTCAGAAGAGAATGCGACAACCAACGCCGGACCAAGACTTTGGAATTCGGCCGACCGAGGGACCGCCTGACGGCAGAAAACCCATCTGTGATTACTGCAGCTGTATGCACGATGAACATCTGCTGTACCTACCAGAAGTAGCCCATGACTAGCACTAGAAACAAAGACACTGGTGGCATCCTAAATTAAACAGAATATACAACAAAAAGAAAACAGTATGGCAAAAATCAGGAAGGGTAACTCCCATAAACACAGAAACTTTCTCATCCAAGTAAATAGGCAATTAAGAGGGCTAATTATGTCAAGCAAAGCCATCTTTGAGGTTAAGGTAGTGTCCCAGGTGAAAGATAACCACAAGGCCTTTTACAGCTATGTCAGAAACCTCAAGGACAGCACACAGCAATGTGCTGAACTAAAGGTTAATGGTGCCACATTCTCTGAGCCTGGCAATATAGGAAACCTGTTAATGGACAAATTCAATTCCAACTTCACCCCACCCCCACCCTAACCATGCTCTCAAAATACCCTCAAACATAACCCTTCCAACTACCCTAGGGAGTATGTACTGCCAGCACTCACTAAAGACAAGGACACTGCCTGAATGGATCATATGATCATAGGATCATAGGAGGTTAAGAGGCTAATGGCCCCAGGGCCCTTACAAGCGTAGCTATGTTCAATCCGTATTCCCAACGGTGTCTGGTTCAAGCACACACGAAAATCAGCACCTAATGCCCCTGTCCAACATGAACATAGATGGACCCCCCTAGATGAATTTCTGGTTACCCATCCAATCATCCAAATTATGCTTAAATAGGGCCAATGAGGGGTTTTGTTTAACATGAACAGGAAGCTTGTTCCAAAGGTGGGGCAACCTCTGTGAGACAAATCTGTCTCTCCAGCAAGTTCTGTTGATGTGACGTACCAGATTAAGGTCTTTTGAGTGAGTGACCCGTGGCCATTTGATTTGCGAATGTGCAGCATTTCCATTAAAACTGGGTCAGAGATTGCTCCATATGCAAGGTACGGGTTGCCTCTGAGCAGTCTGTATGATACAAAGTAAAATGACTATGATTTCAGTCTGTCCACATAAGACAGATCTTGAAGACCCTGAATTTTCATTGTAAGGAACCTTTGTGGTCTGTCCAATTGCTGCAAGTGTTTGGAAAGGAACATACCAAAGGGAGCGTTGTACTCTATTATTGGCATAATGAGGGAAGAGTACAGGGGGTTATAACCTCTTTTTTTCTGGAGGCAATGCCCTTACTTAGGGTATTGCTATTCATGTGGTAATTTGCAGGAACATCACCCTTGCCAAAGGGGATAATAATGCATTTTTTTCCATTAAGTTTAAGACTATGACTTTGGTAGCCGTCATTAGTCTGCGTAAGACCTTCTTGCAGGATGGTGACATCACTAGGGTTCATAGGCTGGTACTAGGCTATCGCCCTAGGGCCTATACAAGCCTAGCCATAACAATTCACTGGCTATTTCTTCCCACAATATTTACTTCCCTGGACCCCTGTTGAATTTTCTATCCCCATCCAATCATCTGAAGAGGGCCAAAGAGGCGCTCTGCTTGACATGTATGGGCAGTCTATTCCAGAGTCTGGGAAGTGTCTGCATCAGGAACCTATCCCTCCAGCATGTTTTGTTCATTGTGATGACAAGGTTTAGACCCCTGGAGCATGTGGCTCTGAGGGATTAGGATTTCTTTAAGTGTAGCATGTCCAACAGCTCTGGATTTGACATGGCCTTGTATGTTAAGCAGAGATCGCCTCTGAGTAAACAATATGTGACAGAGTATACCTGGAGTTTTTTTAGACAGGCAGCATAGGGTAACTGCTTTAGGCCTGTGATTCTTTTAGTGAGGTATTTCTGTGGCCTTTCCAGTTATTGCAGATGTCTTGAGAGGTACATACCAAACTGGGCATTGTATTCTATAATGGGTCTAATGAGGGATGAGTACAGTGGGACAATGACCTCTTTTTTTCTGGATGAAAAGCCCTTAGTGATGAGGTGTGCCACATAGAAGGATTTCCTGACTGTTGTGGCAATGTGGTTATCGAAGGTAAGACCACTGTCTACTTGTGTCCCTAAGTCTCTTATCACACTTTCGGTGTTTAGTGTACTGCCACCTATATGGTAATTCATGGATACATGTTTTTTCCCAAAGGGGATAACAATACATTTCTTGGCATTGAGCTTGAGCCCATGGCTCTGGCACCAAGCATCTGTATCTGTATGGCCCTTTTGTAGAATATCCACATCATTTGGGGATTCAGTAATGGCTCCCAGTTTGCAGTCATCTGCAAACTTTGTTAGCCAGAGTCCCTTAGTGTTGGCCTGTACTTCAGAGAAGTAGATGCCAAACAAGAGCGGTCCCAGGACTGAACCCTGAGGTACTCCACTTGTCACTTGTCTGGACCTGGATTTGGAGTCGGCTACTTTTACAGTGTGGGTTCTGTCAGTAAGCCAACTGGCAACCCATCGAGTGATGTAGGGATTAATGCCCAGCTTAGTAAGTTTATCTATGATTCCAGAGTGGGGGATGGTGTTGAAGGCCTTGGCGAGGTCCAGATAGGCTGTGTGGACCGCCTTACCCTCGTGCACAGCTCTGGAGACTGATTCGAAGAAGTCAATCAGGTTCAGGACACAAGATCGGCCCTTCACGAACCCAAGGGTCCAGTGTTTGAAGGTTGCCAATGTCTTTGTTTATAAGTTCCATGATAATACGTTCCATGGCCTTGCAGATCCGGCTCATCAAACTGATGGGTCAGTAGTTCCCAGGATCCAAGGTGGATCCCCCCATGTGGAGTGGGATAACAGTAGCTGTGCGCCACTCAGTGGGCACGAAGCCTGAGGTGAGGCTATGATTAATCACTCCCAGTTTGCAGACATCAGCAAACTTTGTCATCCACAGTCCTTTAGTTTTAGTCTGTACCTCAGAGAAGTAGATTCCAAACAGTAGGGCTCCCAGAACCGATCCCTGTGGAACACCACTGGTTATGGGTCTGCTGGAGGAAGTGGAGTCCCCTATTTTGACCATACGAGTTCTATCAGTGAGCCAGTTTGCAACCCACATGACAATATATGGGTTGATACCCAACTGGGTGAGTTTATCAATGATGCCTGAGTTGGGGATTGTGTCAAAGGACGTAGCTAAATCTATGTAGGCCATATGCACAGATCTGCCCCTGTCTAGGGCTTTGGCGACTGTCTTGAAGAATTCCATCAAGTTTAACAGGCATGATCTCCCCTTAACAAAGCCAATCTAGGTGGGCTTGAGCATTTGGAGATTTCTTGTATCTTTGTTAATAAGGTCTGATGATTCGTTCCATGGCCTTACAGATAAAGCTGGTCAGGCTAATGGGTCTACAGTTCCTGGGGTCCATGGATGCACCCCCTTTGTTCAAAGGGTTGATGGTAGCTGTTTTCCATTCCACTTGGATGAAGCCAGTGCTTAGACTGTGATTGAAAAGCATACCTAACGGCGATGCTAATTCCTGTTTTAACCCATGTAGAACACAGCCCAGGATGTTGTCTGGTCCCACAGAAGCTGCGCTTTTGGCCTTGGAGAGGGCATGTAAGACCTGCTTGTCCGAGATACTAGGTGGGAGACAGGTGTTAGGGATGCTTTGTGGTATATGTGGCGGGGACAGGGGAGTGAAGTTTTCACTGAACCTGTCAGCCAACAGGTTTGCTATATCCACAGGTTCTGTATATGTAGTACCATTAACTATGAGTTCAGCGCAAATCTGGGCCATACCTTTGAGGTTATGGATGTAACTAAAGAATGCTTTGTGGTTATCCTTAGTTTGGGAAGCTAATTTGGATTCATAGTTAGCTTTAGAGGACTTCACTAGGAGTCTTATTTGCTTGTTTAAGTTGAGGCGGGAGTGTTTCCAGTTTTGAGACTGTTCCTTCCTACTCTTAGACAGTAATAATTTATTTCTCCTATTGTATAGCCTCTTAATGGCAGTTGTCCACCAGGCAGATTTGTTTTACCTTGAAGATCCTGCTTTGGTTCTATCAGGTATGGCAGAGTCCATACAACTGTACAGATGCTCATATAAAGCATTGGTGTATAACTCAGATGAAGACCATCTCTGGCAAAGCATCAAGGTCTCTCAAACATGTCATCCCAGGCTGACAGATACTGGATACCCTTTGAATGACAACTGATACTAAGACAATTGTTGAAGTCAATCATTTTTTGTTTGCATTGAGGTATCATCCTAGGTGAAGGTAAAATACTGCTTAAGGCTATGGACATACCTGCTGGAGACACATAATCGGAGAGCTCAGTCATGTCTCTCTTCATATTGTTCAGGCAGGTACGTCTGAAGTCATTTACACCAGCATGGACTATGATGGAGTCATAACAGTGCCTGCTGTCGAGAGACTTGAGTGCGAGTGTGAGCTGGCAGATCCTCGCACCTGACAGACAGCTGACCATGACTTTTTCCTTATCCAACCTGGTGAGAGGGACATCTGTGTGTCTCCCAATTGAGTTGCCTATGACTAAGATACTTGTTTTTGTGTTATGCCTTAGGGGCTTGACTGAGGAGACACTGGTGTGCGATATATTATGTGTATTATATTCTGCAGAGGATGTATTATGTGACTCATGCTTGTGTTTGTCTTTGGGAGGTCTCTACTGTTTAGGTAAGCTACTGGTAAGGACCTCCGCATATGGAGGTTTATGTGTTGTTCATTTGTCAGGTACATGAAGTGAGGTGTGCTTGCTGACAACCTGCTTAGTATCAGATGAACTGACTGGTGAGTAAGAGAGCCTGGACTATAGCTTATTGATACAGATGCATCTCTCACATAACAAATCTGTGTGGACTAGAAGAAGTGGGTTGTCAGTGTACATGAGGCAATTGCCACATTGCCTCAGGGTGCCCATGTCAACCAGGCTGGCTGGAGAAAATGTGGGAAACTGTCCATCCATAATGTCAGGTAAGTTAATGTGGTCAGAAAACAGGGAGAGGACAGGAAGGACCAGGTAAAGTACAGGACAGGAGAAGTGGACAAAAAATACGAAGGGCTAGTGGGTAGGCTCTGTGCTGGTACATCAGGAGCTTGCCTGAATGTATCACCTGTCAGCGGGGAACAATAGTGAGAACTCACCAATCGAGCACCATCGGAGTACTAAGGGAAAATTTGCAGGCAGAAGTGTTTGCATCTATAACCACCAACAGTGTCCACTGCTGCTCGGCTGAGTGTGATACGCAAACAATCATAAACCCTTGCAAACACAGTGCTTATGTAGCAAATGAGAGAAAACTGATTTAAGCAAATTAACCAATAAAAAAGTTCAAAAATCTATTTCATGTTACAGCAAACAAAGTGCAACAATTTTAGTGGAAAAAACACTTCAAATAAGCAGTGATATGGTAAAAATGCAGTTCAAAAGTGCAATATACAGTGAAAAATTCATCTTAAGCTTTGCAGAGATCAGCAGATGGCTTGGATTGATCAGATAAATGCAGCATAGCAGTAGCTGCTCACCAAACTCTGTGCAGCTTTGCTAAAACAAGAACAAACCCACACAAACACTGTGCTTATGAAGCAAACATGAACAAACTGATTTAAACAAATTAACCAATAAAAAAGCTCAAAACTGAGCCCTGTCCTAGCAACCTTCAATCAGATGAGTGCTAACTGCACATCCCTGCCACTAGGGTGCAGGGGAGCCCTCTCCAACAAAAGATGGCCTGGTTTAGCGCTCAAGTTATACAAACAGAACTAGATTCAGTGCGTCTGAATCTAGTCTATGCAACACCAAACAAAGTTGCAATAACATCCCAGGATGCCTCATGAATTGTATAAAATATGACTTATCAGGACCTCTGGAGTAATTGTTTAACTGTAGCCTCAAAACAGGTTTTGTGCCACCTGTCTGAAGGACTGCGACTGTCATCCTCCTTCATAAGGGAGGACCTTCAAGAGATCCTGGAAACTACAAACTCATTAGTCTGATTAGTCTTACTGGCAAAGCCATGAAAAGAATTATCATGGAATTTATCAACAACAACAACAACATAGGAGACCTCCAGACACTGGATCCATCCCAGTCTGGTTTTGTCAAAAGAAGGTCATGCTTACTGAATCTAGTGGATTTCTTTGAAAAGGTAACTAAGGCAATGGATGAAAAAAAAACAGTGCAGGCCTCCCACCTATATTTGACCAAAGCATTTGATACAATACCCTACTTGGGCATTGTCAACAAACTTACAGAACTAAGTATAAACCCCTTTATAACACACTGGATAGCTAGCTGGCTCACTGATAAGACCCTGGAGGCTAGAATTAGTGAGACCACCTCCACAAAGAAGCCAGTCATCAGTGGAGTCCCCCAAGGCTCTGTGTTGGGTCCACTCCTTTTTGGCATCTACTTTTCAGATGACAAATCCAATATCAAAGGCTTTAGGCTGACCCAGTTCGCAGATGATTGCAAACTGGGAGCAGTCAATGAATCGCCCCAAGATGAGAACACCCTTCAGGAAAGTCTAATGCAGACAAAGGCTTGGTGTCAAAGCCATGGCTTAAAACTCAATAGCAAGAAATGCATTATAGTACCTTTAGGGAAGTCAACCACCCAGGTAATTACATCTTCAATAAAACACATGTAGATAGCAACCTGGCTTTTGACCAACATGTGTCCAAGGTAGTAAGAAAATTCTTCTATGTTGCTCAAGTTATAAGCAAGGGCATGATTAAATGATCCAGAGAGGTCACCATACCACTGTACTCAACCCTCCTCAGACCCATCATAGAGTATAATGGCCCCTTTGGTG
This sequence comes from Protopterus annectens, assembly GCF_019279795.1. Classification (NCBI taxonomy): domain Eukaryota; kingdom Metazoa; phylum Chordata; order Ceratodontiformes; family Protopteridae; genus Protopterus; species Protopterus annectens. The sequence continues at coordinate 1,037,644,632 of NC_056733.1, forward strand.
TGTACCTGACCAGACACATGTAGCAAATGGAACGTCCACAAAGGTTCCTTACAAAATGAATACAGGGAGTAAACACAATGTCCTATACTGACCACCTCAAAGCTTTGTCACTTTACTCAGTATCATACAGACTTCTAAGAGGTGATCTTTGCCTGGCAGACAAGGCATCCCTGGACCTTGTTTTGATGAACCGTTTGCACATCCACAAAAAAAACCAGCATCAGAACTACTAGATTAAAAGACCTAAATTTGCTTGTGACATAAATAATACATGTTGGAGAGACAGATACGTTTCTCAGAGAATTCCCATTCGCTGGGACACACTTCCCATCCATGTGAGGCAGAGTTCCTCCCTATCCCAATTTAAGCACAACTTGGACCAATGGATGGGTAATCAGAATTTCACCCCTGCTCTGGCTCCTATGCCTGTGATGGACAGAGGCAGTCAGTAAATCACCACCTATACAAATCAAATTTGTGGGTCTAACATCTGTTAGAAATGCTATATGTAAAGAAATCCCAATCCCTCCGCACCACACGCTCCAAAGACCTCAGCTTCATTACCACAATCAACAGAATGTGCTGGAGGGACAGGTTCATAACCCAGAGACTTCCCATACATGTCAAACAGAGCACCTCACTGGCCCTCTTCAAGAGAATGAGTGGATGGGAAATAGAAAATTCACCCCAGGGATCACTCTAGTGGCTCTACTCGACAGAGGCATTGGGAACCTCGGTCGGGTGGCATGATGCCAGGGTAATCCTATTGGCTAGGCTTGTAAAGGCTCCAGGGTCATTAGCCTAGTACACACCTATGAACCTATGAACATCTGGATGGCATGGTTAGGCTTATACAGGCCCTAGTGGTCGTTAGCGTATTATAGACCTATGAACGTATAAACCTAAGTCTGCTTACACAGCTATCCTATGGTCAGCATTATATCATTGTTGCAGTAGCCTAAGGTATTCAGGTTAGATTACCATAGCTGAAGAATCAAAGCAAGAGGAGGGATTAAATTAAGAATCCAGGAGCCTCCTGGAGAATGGTCTTAGCAAAGCCTTTTCTGGACCTGGAAAAATAATCCAATTTACTGTGCATTGTAAAAGTGTATACAGAAGACCAAGATACTTCCACTAGAATACTTCTAAAGTTCATACTTTTCCAGAAAGCCACAGAAGAAGGTAAAACCCTGGTGGAATGAGCCCTAACCCAGCTTGGATGTGACTTGTTATCATGAGACTAGCAAAAAAGAAATGGTATGAGACAACGACCTAGAAAGAGTCTGCTTTGACACTGGTTGTCCTTTTCTTTTACCTTCACAGGAGACAAACAGGTGGCTAATACTAAGGAGGGAAATCAGCAGTGAGTGACGATTTCTTCAGCACTTTTCACCATCTCAACAAGAAGCATCTCTCAGGCTTAAGCTTTACAGGAGCAGCAACCAGCTAACAGCTTCATTTCTTGCCGATAACTTCCCGTTGTGGTACTCCTCCACACATAAATTATTGCCCTTTTATGAAAAATAATATCTATTTTACTTTTTGACTAAAGGCGGTATTTCCCCTCTTAGAAACCCAGTATTTTTTCACAATATCACAAGTCTCCTGTCAGGGACTACTATTTTTATCTAGAGGTGTTCGTTAATGTATTTGAAGCTAGTTTTCTGAAAAATTATTTACTGCTTGGGTAAACTTCGAATTTTTGGGGGCAGAAAGGTTTACAGAGGAACAGGTAGGAATGTATGTCAGTGCTCACTTCGTGACAGCCTACATAGCACATTATACTATTTTCTGTCAGTGTGTTTTTGAGTATTTGAAGGTAATGACAGGGAGTGTTCTGCTTATGTATTTTGAAAATAAAAGGACTGGAGAAAGTGTGCGCTACTTGTGAACACTCAGTGAAAAATTGCCTTCCAACTGACTCGCTGCAGCTACTTTTACAGCTTTTAGCACTTTTCCCCAGTTACAGGATAGATACTCACTCTGTTCTGGCTGACTCTTCTTCTGCAGTACCTTGAAAGAAAAAAATCAGTTACCAGCGAGTCATTACTGTTGTTGCAGACTCATTCTATGCCTCAACCAATAGTGGGTGAACCTGCAGTAGCCTTGTTTTTTGTTAAACCATTCACTTCACCAGCTTCATCTGTTGTAGTCCTTTCAGCTAGAATGAACTAGGAGTCAGCCATGTACCTTTTTTCTGTTCCAGTGTCCGATACAAGCATGGGAGAACCATCTTCTCTGGGTCTGGGAGACACTCCGGGAGATTCTTCTTGGGGTGACTGAGGCAAGAGACCATTAGATCAGGCAGATGTCTTTCCTTTGAGTCAGTCCTCTTCTGCTAGAACTCCTATTAAGAAAAAACAAAAAGTTAAACATTGTTCTTCTGATAAAGTTAGAACTGTTAAAAAAAGAAGTTATGTACTCACCATAATGTTCCATCTGTGTTGTCGATCTTCATTTATCCTTGACCTAAGGGACTTTGAACCGAGTTTCGGAACCGGTTTGGCCGTTGCAACAGCTCGCGTGAACAAAAACTTCTCAGCCAAGTTCCTACCCAGAATGCCTCTCTCTAAAGTATCTCAGACAGAGTTTGCAGCTATAATGAAAGACTAGGAAAATGTAATACTATAACCATTGAAAGAGGCTATATCCAAGGTCATATATGAGATAACAAATAGCCAGGACTATGGTCTATTCCTCAAGAAGCCATAATGTTCCATCTGTGTTGTCGATCTTCATTTAGCCTTGACCTAAGAGACTTGGAACAGAGTTTTTGAACCAGCTCAACCATTACAACAGCTCGCGCAAACCAAAAACTCCTGAGCCAAGTTCCCACCCAGAATGCCTCTTTCTAAATTACCACAGATCGAGTTTGCAGCTATAATTAAATCACTTCATTGGCTCTTCTTGACAGAGGTTCAGTTAATTAATCAATGGGGCGGCGAAAGCTGACGCACTCTGGCTAGGCTTATAAATGCCCTCGGGCAGATAGCTTAGTACCTACCTATGAACCTATGACCCTATAAGACTAGAATGTAATAATATAACCATTGAAGAGGCTATGTCCAAGGTCATACATGAGGAAACAAATACCCAGGACTATGGTCTGTTCCTCAAGAAGTCTGAAGGAGGAGGAAGGAGGGTGTGGTGTCAAGGACAAATGAAGACTGACAACACAGATGGAATGTTACTGTGAGTAAATAACTTCTTTATCTGATGTTGTCATTCTTCAATTATCCTTGACCTATGGGACAGAGTCCCCAGCTACCTTGTATCTTGGGAGGCCTTATGGAAGGATATCCCTGAGCACCATAGAACCAAATGATGCTCTTCCCCTGGAGACCAAATACACTTTGTAATTGGTTCATAGGTAGGTACTAGGCTATTGGCCCCAGGGCCTATATAAGCCTAGCCAAAAAGGTACCCTGGCTTTCGCCACCCAAGAAAATGATTTTCCTGTGCCCCTGTCAAGCAGAGCCAAAGAAGTGATCCCCAAGGTGAATTTCCTATTTCCCATCCAATCATCAAGATTTTTCTTGAAGAGTGCTAATGAGGAGCTCTGTTTGACATAGATAAAGGTATGTGGAGAAGCCCACGTCGTGGCTGCACATATGTCATCCATGGAAGCCTTGGAGTGAAAAACAGCAGACATGGCTTGTGATGTGTGCCCTAACTGGGGCTGCCAATTTGAGGCCTTTCCTGTTGTAGACAAAGGTAATGCATTCTCTTAGTCGTTTAGACAATGTAACCTTAGAAACTGATTTACCCATGGAAGGACCTGAAAAGGAGACAAATAATTGGTCCAACTTTCTAAAATCTTTAGTTCTGTTGAGATAAAAATGCAATTGTCTATGGACATCCAAAAGATGTAAGCAGTATTCTCCCTTGTTGGAAAAATTAGGGAACACTGGCAATTCAATGGATTGATTAATGTTAATCTCAGATATGACTTTTGGAAGAAAGGATGGATTGGTTCTCGGCAGTACTCTGTCTCTATGCAAAATTAAACATGGAGGTTTTGAAGATAACACATGGATCTCTGAAATCCTCCTAGGGGATGTAAATAGAAGTTATGTTCTTACCATAACGTTCCATGTTAGTTGTCTTCTTCTCGCCTTCTTCTTGCTGGATGGGTTCGGAGCCGACCTCGGCTCCGACTCGGCCACTGTAAAAGCTCGAGAGTTGGTTCCACTGGCTCGAGGCTCCCCTTATATCCCACAATGCTAGGCGAGAGTTACCTCAGATCTCGTTTGTAAGCTAACCCCAGCTTATAATAGTAACAGAATAACTCTAAACAGAGTCCACCTCTAACAACAGGAAGAAAGAAGGAAGACCTACATCCTGAACCAGGAAATATGCATAACAGCATATGCCTAAGAAAGAGGTGGTAGAAAGAGAGGTCACAATCACAACTCCTCTAGGTCTGTCCAGGCCAGGGGGAAGGAGGGTGGGACGCAAGAAGAAGGCGAGAAGACAACTAACATGGAACGTTATGGTAAGAACATAACTTCTATATGTTAAGTTGTCTATCTTGCCTTCATTCTTGCTGGATGGGACGTCCTAGCACCTTGTCCCGGGTGGCCTAACGGAACAGACTCCTGAGAACAGTGGAACCAAAGTTAGCTCTATGCCTGAAGCTAAGTCCAACTTATAATGAGAAATGAAAGTGTGAGGAGTAGCCCAAGTAGCAGCTGCACAAATGGTGTCAATAGGCAGTCTGTCTTGGAAGGCTAAAGAAGTAGCCAAAGCTCTGGTGGAATGGGCCTTAGGTTTATTAGGCAGTTTTGGTGTCTAATTTCATATACAAGGGAAATCAAAGATGTTAGCCATCTGGATAATGATACCTTTGAAACTGAAAGTCCCTTTCTGCTTTCCATAGGAGACAAACAGCTGATCAGATTTTCTGAATTGTTTCGTTCTATCCAAGTAGTACCTCAATTGACGATGAACATCCAGGCAGTGTAATTTTTGTTCAGACCTATTGGAATATTCTGGAAAAAGACAGGGAGGTCAATGCTTTGATTTAGATTTGACGTCGAGACCACCTTAGGCAAAAGGACGGGTTAGTTCGTAAGGATACTCTGTCCTTATGAAACAATAGATAAGGAGGTCGACAGCTGAGTGCTTCAAGCTCTGAAACTCTTCTAGCTGAAGTAATAGCTACCAGAAAAAGAGTCTTCCATGATAGAAATTTTAAAGAACAGGAGACTGCAGGTTCGAACGGGGGAAGAATCAAAGAAGCAAGAACTAAATTTAGGTCCCAAGGAGAAGGAGGATTTCTTATAGGAGGTCTGAGAAGAAAAACTCCTTTCAAAAAGGCTTTGCAAAGCTTGTGGGACATTAAGGCAGATTCAGAAATACCCACATGAAAGTTAGAAATAGCTGCCAATTGAACTTTAAGAGTAGAGGGAGATGAACCTGCATGGAAGAGTTCAGCTAGAAAATCAAGGACTAATTGGATGGAAGCAGTGAAAGGATCTATGTCCTTTTCTTGAGCCCAAAATGTGAAGCATTTCCACTTACTCAAATAAATCTTCCGAGTGGAAGATTTATGGGAAGCTATCAAAATATCTCGAACAGAGTGAGATAATTGAGGAAGCCTGGCTAAGGTTGGAACTGGAGGAACCAAGCAGTGAGGTTCAGAGAGGGGAGGGAGCTATGAAACTGACACGACTGATGGATCAAAAGATCTGGAACTAGGTCCAGATTCCACGGTCGCTCCAAAAGAAATTGATGTAGAAAGGGGAACCACACCTGTCGAGGCCAGTAAGGAGCAATGAGGATCAATGAGGCCTTCTGAGCGATAGCTTTCTGTATCACTTGAGAGATTAGTGGGAAAGGAGGAAATGCATACAGAAGTCCCCGGGGCCAAACTTGGACTAGAGCATCTCTGCTGGGTTGGCCTGGTAAAGGGAATAGAGTGAAGTATTCTCTGCACTTGCTGTTTTGGGGAGTAGCAAAAAGATCGCAGCAAGGCTGACCCCACTTGAGGAAAATTTCTCTCACAACAGAGTCTTTCAGAGACCACTCGTGAGGCATGAGGATAGCTCTGCTCAACTTGTCCGCAATTTGATTGGACTTCCCGGGGATGTGCGTTGCTATCAGAAACCGCTGAGAAGAAATCGCCCATTGCCACAGTCTGAGTGCTTCTCGACACAGGGGATATGACCTGGTTCCGCCTTGTTTGTTGATGTACCACACTACAGACATATTGTCTGTCTGGATTGCAATCGTTCCCAAGGGAAGAGAGTCTTGAAGGGCTTGCAACGCTAAAAGCACTGCTCTCATCTCCAGAACATTTATGTGCAAGTGGCATTCGTTTGGTTGCCATGTGCCCTGGACCGTCCTGCCCTGATAATGCCCCCACCCGATCAGGGAGGCATCCGTTGTCAGAGTAGCAACCGGAGGGTGGAACAAAGGGTCTTCCCAACAAGAGCTGAGGGAAGACATCCACCACATGAGATGATTTTTGCGCTTGCGTGATCATAATGGTGTGGGACATTGGAAGTTCCTGGTATGACCATTGAGTAAGAGCATCCATTGAAGGATCCGCATGTGGAATCTGGCTAATGGAAGCAGAGGTATGGCCGCCATAATTCCCAACACTTTCAGAACTAACCTGGCTTTGATTCTGTTGTTGTTGAAAAGGAGTGAGACCAGTTTGTGAATGTCTGTTATTCTCTGATGTGTTAGTCTACAGACATGTCTACTGTGTCTAGATTTGCACCTATGAAAGTAATAGCACGACAAGGTGACAAAACAGACTTTTCGCAATTTATTGAAATGCCCAGCTTTTGACAAATGCGAAAAGTGTAATCCCTGGCCATCAGAAGGAGATGCTTGGTGGGAGCTGTGAGGAGCCAGTCGTCCAAATATGGAAACACCTGGAATCCTTGTCGTCTCAGGTGAGAAGCTACCACTGCCATGCATTTGGTAAACACCCGGGGGGCAGTGGTGAGACCAAAGGGCAGGGCCCTGAACTGAAAATGACTGGTTCCCAGCCTGAAGCGGAGGAATCTTCTGGGGCGTCTGGTCATTTTATGTGATAGTACGCATCCTGAAGGTCTATAGAGCACATCCAGTTTCCTTTGCCCAAGAGGGAAGAATGGATTGCAGCGTGACCATCCGAAATCTTGTTTTCTTGACTGATCTGTTCAAGATACTGAGATCCAAAATTGGTCTCCAGTCCCTGTTTTCTTTGGAACTAAAAGAACCTTGAGTAGATTCCGGATCCTTGCTGGTCTGCTGGAACTGGCTGAATTGCTCTTTTGCAAGCAGTTTTGAAATTTCCAAAACCGCTAGATTCCTTTGAGCGTGTGGAACAACTGAAAGGGATTTTTTTGATTTGATTGGAATTCGAAGGTAGGGGATAGAATAGCCTTGGAAATGACGGACTGTACCCATTTGTCTTGAGTCAGGGATAGCCAGGCTTCTGGGTACAGTGACAATCTTCCCGACTGCCTCCGAAGGTGGGCAGTCGAACACCTCAGGGATGCTGAAAGGGCTTGTCAGAGAAGGCTTCCCGATTGCCCTGGTTCTCGGACCCCCCCTGCCCCTAGGCGGCGTCTACCATTGTTATTCCGCCTCTGCCTCTGGCGAGAAGCGACTCTGTGCATCAGGCGAAGTCCCTTGAGATTGTTCACGGAACCACATCTTTCCACCTTTCTGGCCTTTGGGCTAAGGCCTAGAAGGAGTAGAAAACGGACTCCGGCGGCAGAAAGGGTCTTGCCATCAGTTTAGCACCTAGTCAAGGTTTCTTTCACTTGAGGACCAAAGAGATGATCCATCAAGCGGGGAGTTAGTGAAAGGCGTCTTGAAGGGTCCATAAAGTGCATAGCCGCATCCAGGCATGCCTACGTAAGCCACACCTGTCCCTGCGGCTCTACTCGCTCCATCAGCCGCGTAAGAAAGAAGGCGCATGGAGGAGTTGGTTATGGAGTTAAGGGTAGCCAGCTGCGTGTTCATCTTATCTTGAAAACCCGCAGCTGTAGGGTCCTTTAACATTTCACTCGCTTCCTTGATCAGGTCCCTTTGAAGACGAGTAAAATGGCATAGGTAGTTCAGCGAGCGCATGGTAAATGTCGCTGGCGAGAACATCCGCTTCCGTACCTGTCCATGGACCTAGATTCCTTGTTAGGTGGATGGACGGGTACTGAAGGATCAGCTAGCTCCTTCTTAGTGGCAGCAGCTACCACCATAGCATCCACAGAAACTCCTTTTGTTAAGAACTGTTTGTCTGCTGGTGCAGTTATGAACTTGGAGGGTCTCCTGGGAGTGGGGTCCACTGAATCAGGAGCCGTCCATGCCTTCTTAGCAACCACCTGCATGAGGGGGTCAAAGGGGGGGGGGACACCCAGGAGGTGGAAGGGCGAGAGCCAAACGCCTCAAGATACACAGATTCATCCTCCGAAGGGTTGAGGGCTGGCCAATTTCCCCTCTGCTTCAGGATCTCTAGAATGTCTGCAAATGAGACATCTTCAGAAGGGGAACCCTCAGAATCATCTAAATCTGTGTCAGACGTGATGGACTCAGGTGAGACAATGTGTTTTCTCTTACACTTCCTGTACCAAGTTTTCTCTTCTGCCAAATCAGGAGAGGCCACGGAAGAGGATGAAATCCCCACATGGGGTTCCTGAGGAGCTGTCTCTCTGCGGTCCGGGATGAGGGAGTGAGTCGACTTGACCTGAGGCACCGTGAGGGAGGCGGACGGAGCCGACTGTGGAGTAGAGCCAGGCTCTAACACACTCCGCATGACCTCGAATGCACCCGTCAGGCAAAGCCAGAGGTCCCCGCTCCGAGAAGCTAAGAACCTCCCTCGGCACCGACAGTGATGGCTCCGAGGCCGATGTCGGAGCCGAACTTACCAGCGCCGGCACCGAGAGGAGAGAGGGGTCGGACAAGGGTCGATGCCACTCACCCCTCGAGCCGACGAGGGAAGTCGGCGCCGAGATTCTTCCAAGGAAGAAATCGGAGCGGCGGCGGAGCCGAAGACAACTGTCGGCTCGGCGCTATCACAGTCTCGGTTCCGGCGCGACCCGGCTCCGAGCTCAAGAGAGTCGAAGGAGGAATATATTGATGGACAGGGCAGGCATCGACTGATGAGTCGGGCTCTGAAGCATCTGGGCCAGTGCCTCGGACTTAAGAAGTCGACTCACTACCCTCTGAAGGTCATGATCCGACAGCCTCGCTGACCTAGAGGTGAGATCTTTGGCTCCGTTCAGACAGCAGGGGAGATCCTGGAGCCGAATGAACGGAGCCAAGGGATGGTGACCTGGACCTCTTCCTAGTTGTCGGCTCCGAAGGTCTGGTCGAGCCGACACGGGAATTTCTAATACCTCGGCTCCAGCGGAGCCAAGGGAACCACAGAAACTGTGGACTGAGACTCATCGGCTCCAGCCGGAGCCGATGTAGACATAGGTTTAGAAACCTTAGGTCTCGGCTCAGTTGTCGGGCCGAGACCTAGATGCCTTAGAGGGCTTCCTGTAGATACAGAAAGGGAATCCTCTGGCTTGAGTAAGCCCCTTAAAATTAATTTATTTTTCTTTCCTGCAGGACCCTGGGGCTGAAGCCATGGCACACAGCACAGGAGTCCTGTAGGTGCAAAGGTCCCAGACAGTAGACACAAGAAGTGTGAGCGTCTGTCAGAGACATTTTCTGACAGCACGCATCACACTTCTTGAATCCGGAGACCTTTGCTTCTTTAGACATCTCTAAAGGTGTAATCACACACACACAAACACACTAATTACACCCTGTCAAGTTTAAATTATAATAAAACACTAACTAGGTTTTTTAAAATAAGAAATAACACACACACTCCACTAGGGAAGAAAAAAGGCCTGTAGGCCCAAGGGAAGAACTTAAAGTTCTTGAGGGAAAAAAGGAATTTTTAGAAGGGATAAAATTTCTCTAAACTAAGGAAATAAGTAAAAATATTAAAATTAAAGGGGTTTTAATAGACTAACTTACACAAGAAAAGTCACTTACCAAGAACCGGTAGAAACCAACACCTCGATAGCTGTAGCGGCAAATGAGATCTGGGGTAACTCTCGCCTAGCATTGTGGGATATAAGGGGAGCCTCGAGCCGGTGGAACCAACTCTCGAGCTTTTACAGTGGCCGAGTCGGAGCCGAGATCGGCTCCGAACCCATCCAGCAAGAATGAAGGCGAGATAGACAACTTAACATTAGCTATTAAGAAAATGATCTTTAATGAAAGAAATTTCAAATCACAGGTAGCCACAGGCTCAAGGGGGAATTGGAACAAGGATTGCAAAACAATAGTAAAATCCTAGGGGATGAGAGGTTCCCACTAAGGAGGCTTTAACCTTAACGTTCCCTTTAGAAATGCCTTGCACAGCCTGTGTGAAATTAAGGACTGTCCTTCAAACCCATTACGGAAATTAGAAATAGCAGCAAGCTGAACTCTGATGGTAGAAGAAGCTCATTGTTCGAATAGTGTAGACAAAAACTACAAAACCTCTTCAACTGGAGCCAAAAAAATGATCAAGTTTGTTATCATGTGCCCATATGGAAAATCTTTTCAATTTACTGAGGTAGCATCTCCTTGTGGAAGGTTTATGGGAAGCTAGAAAAATGTCTCGAACTGGAGAAGATAAGTTATTTTGCCTGGCAATTAATGGAATTGGAGCAACCAAGCAGTAAGCTTGAGGTTTTTCAGGTTGGGGTGAACTAGTCCCAGAGGATGGGACAGAAGATCTGGATCCGGATCCAAAGTCCATGGACCTTGAAGTAGGTAATGCCAAAGAAAAGGGAATCCGACTTGCTGAGGCCAAAATGGGGCAATGAGGATCACTTTGCTCTTCAACCTTATGGCCTTCTTCAAGAAAGGGGGTATTAGAGGAATGGAGGGAAAGGCATACAGTAGTCTCAAGGGCCAATCGTGAAGGAGAGCATCTCTTGGGGGCTCCCCCTGAGGGAGGATTAGGGGGACAGTATTTGCTGCACTTGTTGTTCTGGAGGGATGCAAAAAGGTCACACCAAGGCTGGCCCCAGTGATGGAAAATCTCCTTTGCCACTCTAGAACTGGGAGACCATTCTTGAGGCAGGAGGATGCATCTGCTCAATTTGTTCGCTATCACGTTCGAGCTCCCCAGGATGTGCATTGCTACTAGAAAGCAGTTTGAAGAGCTTGCCCACTGCCACACTCTGAGGGCTTCTGGACAAAGGGGGTAAGACTTGGTTCTGCCTTGCTTGCTTGCTGATGTACCAGACTACTGACATGTTGTCTGACTGAATCTCAATCGTTCCTAGAGGGAGGGCAGTTTGAAAGGTTTCCAACACTACGAGCACTGCCCTCAGTTCCAGAACACTGATATGCAGATTGGCCTCTATCAGGGACCAAGTGCATTGGACAGTCCTTCCCTGAAAATGCCCCCCACCCGATCTGGGAGGCATCCGTGGTCACTATGGCCTGGGGATGAGGAGAAACAAAACGGTCGACCAAAAAGAGTTTTCTCAGATTCCATCCACCAAGATAAATCCTTCTTGCAACGAATGGTAATTCAGATGAGGTGAGACAGAGGATGAGTGAGAATAGAGCATTGGGAGGATAGAAGCCACTGTAGGATTCTCATGTGAAACCTTGGTAGCGATACTAAAGACATGGCCTCCTCCAAGGATCCCAGAACCTGTAAAACTAGTGATGCAGGAACATTGTCATTGGACAGAATAATGTCTACCTGTGATCTTATTTTCTGTAATCTGTGAGTAGGAAGTGAAGCTATATAAGAGGTCATATTGAGGCAGGCTCCTATGAATTCCAATTGTTGGGTCAGACTTAATTGAGACTTGGCAAGATTCATCGTTATACCTAGATGAAAATAAATGCATAGGGTGAAATCTCTTGTCTGTGTCAGTAGACATCTCTTGGGGACAGTAAGGAGCAAGTCATCCAGATATGGAAACACTAGGAATCCGTGCAGTCTCAGGTGAGCAGTTACTGCTGCCATACATTTGGTGAACACCCAAAGGGCAGCACTTGGAACTGATAATGACTGGCTCCCAGCTGGAAATGGAGGAACCTCCTGGGGCATTTGTCCATTTTTATGTGGTAATACACATCCTGGAGGTCTACACAGCAAATCCAATCATCTTTTCTAAGAAGGGAAGAATAGACTGAACCATGACCATCTGGAATTTTGTTTGTTGAACAAACGTGTTCAGAACACTAAGATCCAAAATTGGTCTCCAATCCCCTGTCTTTTTTGGCACCAAAAAGAACCTTGAGTAGAATCTGGATTCTATCTCGTCTGGTGGGACTTCTTGGATGACTCTTTTTTTCTAGCAGCTTTTGAATTTCCAGAGCTGCCTAATTCCTCTGATTGAGTGAAACATCAGGGATCTTTCTTCCTAGTTTTGGGTAAGGTTGAATATAGTATCCTCTGGCAATGATCCTTAGCACCCAAGCATCTGTGGTTAACTTTTGCCAGGCTATTGGGTGCAAGGTTAGTCTTCCTCGACTGCCTCCAGAGGCAAGCAATCAGGCCTCCTTTCAGGAGCACTGTTAGGGTTTCCCTGAGATGGAATCTCTGGAGCCCTAATTTTGTGGTCCACCTCTGCTGCATGGTCGGTGTCTTGCATTATAGCTCCCCTCTCTGCCTCGGAGGGGGTCATTACCAAGTGTGTCCTAAAAAGGCCCTTGGGTCTTCTTGAACCACATTTTCCTGCTTCTCTGGTTCCAGGAATAGGAGCACTGGGGACTGGAAAAACATACACCCGTGTAAGACAGAGTTTTTCCATGTTTTTCACACCTGGCTAATGTATCTTTCACTTTGGGGCCAAAAAGGGAAGATCTGAAAAAGTGGAGCATTAATGAATGAAGACTCGAATGGCTCCCAAACTCACACAAATGCATCCAGGCATACCTCCTTGTGGCTATGCCTGAACCCGCTGTCCTAGTCGTCCCTTCAGCTGCATGTGCAGTAAGCCTCATGGATGTTAGAAATAGACTTCAGGGTGGCAAGCTGGGAGACCACCTTATCTTTTACCTCATCAGACACAGCTCCTGTGAGGGTGTCTGACAGCTCCTTGATCATCTCCCTCTGAAGTCTAGTGAAATGTGTCAAGAAGTTCAACGACCACAAGGCAAAGGTTGAAAAAGTGTAGACCCACGTTCCAAATCTGCCCATCGCCTTAGAGTCATTGTCAGAGAGATGAACAGTGGAACCGTCTTCTGCTTGTTCCTTCTTGGTGGCTACCACCACCACCATCATGGCATCTACTATTAAACCTTTGGGTCAGGATTGATGGTCCTCTGGAAATGAAATAATTTTATCTGGTCTCCTGGGGATTGGTTCTATGGAGTCAGGGGTCTTCCATACCTGCTGGGTGATCAGCTTAATAAGATCGTCAGCTGGTGAGGTCACCCAAGATCTAGATGGGCGAGCAACAAAGGCTTGCAAATACACAGACTCAACTGAGGATGGGTCTTGGGACTTCCAGCCACCCCTCTGTTTTAATATCTCAAGAATGTCTCCAAAGGAGATGTCTTCAATGGGTAACCTGGAGAAATCCTCCCTGTCATCGACGTCTGTGTCTTCCATGACAGATTCCTCAGGGGAATCCAGGTGTTTCCTCTCACATGACTTCTTCCAATGCACCTCCTCAGTGAGAGCTTCTGTGGAGGAATCGGAAGAGGTGGGGCCCTGTAAGGGGGTGTCTTGCAGCTTTGGTGCTCGCTGTCCTTGTGTGGAGGTTGGTGGAAGCTCTGGACCAGAGGGAGTCACAAGAAAATACTCCGATGGGGGAGAAATCAGCTGGGAGCCTGCAGAGGACAAGATCCTCTCCATAACTTGAAAAGCAGGTCCTCCCAAACAGGGATGGGAGCCCAAAACCAGGAAAGATAACCTCGGAACCATGGTCCCACCCCACTCCAAGGAACCCGCCATCAAGGCTGAAGCTGAGGAACAGTTCACAAATGGTGTCATGGAGCTATGATCCCAGGATTCCATCAGTTCTGAAGAAACTGAGGAGCTCAGGGCAGAGACTGGGGCTGAAGACATGAGAGCTGTCAGCACCACAACAGCTGGACTCGGGGAAGTCGGTGCCAAGGTCTCTAAAGCCACAGTGGTTAGAGGAGGAATGTCTGGTGGAGCCCTTGGAGAAAAATGCCCATCTCCAGAGGGGAGTGAAGCCTGGGAAGAAGTGGAAAGACCCCTCACCACGAGGAACTGTTTCACCAATTTCATGATGCTCAATTCTGTCAGACTCCTACAGGAACATACCACAAGGCAAAAGGAGATAACGGCCTCCCCAAAAAAGGACTTGGTAGCTGCCCCACAAAGGGGTCTATAGAAGGAGAATACCTGGTCCTAGGAACTAAAAGAAATCTTGGTTCCTAGGATATATGCTCTGGTGAAGGAACTGGTGCCAAAGAAATTGTTGGCACCATAGTAACTGGCACTGAGGAAAGAGAGGAGATATGAAGGATCGGCACCGAGGTGGCCGGTACCGATCCTTGAGGTGCTGAGGTCATTACTACCGGAACCAAAGGAGTCAGTTCCCTAACTTTTCAGACATCCATCTTTAGTTCCATGGAAATAGTGGGAACTGAAGGTTTCGATTTCTTATGTGCCAGAGCTGAAGAGGATGCCAGCACCGAGAGACTTCTCTTTTTTGTGTCCTCAATTTTAGTAGAAGAGGAGTAAGATGATGGTGAAGAAGACTCCTTGGATTTAGCGCCTCTAGACTGACCAGACAAGGCCTCTTCAAAGGACATTTTTATTAAGTCTTTCAGAATGAGTTTATTTTTCCTGTCTACAAGGGCCCAATTACTAAAGGCTTGACAAATATCACACTGTTGCCGAAGGTGCTCTGGGCCCAAGCAATACACACAAGAAGCATGACCATCTGAATTTGTCATTTTCCTGCCATAACCAGAACACTGTTTAAAACAAGTAGTTCCCTTGTCTTTATCTGCCATGTTGAGTAAAAATATCAACGGCAGAAATGCTAAAGCCATACACACATGCAAGAGAAGAGGGAAAGGACAGAGAAAGAGCTACCAATGATAGTAAGCCATAAAATACCAGAGGAAGAAGAAAGGGATAGCACTACCAGCAATGGTAGGACAGATACCACACGGTAAGAAAGAGACAGAGATAGAACACTCACTCAAAGAAATTATAACATTTAAGAGAGAGAGAGAGAGACTACTAGCAGGGGTACAAGTAAAGCTAACTGGTAGAACTTTAGAAAAATCTGAAATAACAAACGAAGAACAATAAATTTTTACTTAGCTTAAGGAGAATTTGGCTGAGGTGTCTTTACTAGAAGAGTGGCAAATGAGGTCTGAGGTAGTTTAGAGAGAGGTATTCTGGGTATAAACTTGACTCAGGAGTTTTGGTTTGCGTGAGCTGTTGTAATGGCCGAGCTGGTTCAGAGACTTGGAACTGAGTCCCATGAGTCAAGGATAAATGAAGAGTGACAACATCAGACTGAGTTCATTACCTTGGATATACAGGCAGCGATTTCAGTGGACATCATCTAGCACACTTGCTTTTGGTTCCAAAGTCTGTGGATTCTATTCCTATACCAGGAAGATCAATTGCTGACACTGCAGTGCAGAATAAGGGGGTACTGCACTCCTGAGTGTGCTGTCCTTTGAATGAGATGTTAAACCAAGGCTCCATCTGTTTGAGTTGGTGGTAGCTCATGTGGAAGTAAAATATCCCCTAGCACCTATCAAAAAGAATAAGGGAAATTCTCTGACGACCTGGCCAAATTTCTCCTAGCATATAATTACTACCTTGAGTCTGCCCTGCAAAGAGGCTACTAGCCTAGTGGGACTAACCTGGTCAACAACCAAATAAATTAAATCATAGGCAGTAAATCCTGGTACGCAATAACCTTTACAGATGGGTATTCCCTGCAAATTATTCCTGAGAAAACAGGGTTTAATGATTCAGATTTTGACAGAAACAGGGCTTCTTCTCCTGTAGATTCTCAAGCCCAACTCTCTGACTACTATGAAAACTTTACTTCTTATTCTTTTGTGAATGAATTTTCTTTTAATCAAACAACTGCCAGGATCAATGAAGTATTTTATAGGAACAAATAGATGCTCCCACTGAACTGACGAGATATTATGGTATGTTACAAATGGATATATTCCTTCATTAGCTCAGCTGGTAGAACTGAGGTCTGTAGTAATTTCTAAAGGCATCTTTAGGTCAGTGGTTCAATTCCATCCCGAGGGAGTTTGACTTTTGGGACATGAATGGCTATGTTTAAAAAGGTTCTGGGGCCATTAGCCTAGTAACCTCCTATTTAACCTTATTCCTCTACTATCTCTCCCATACTGCCATCCCTGGAGGATGTACTGAATGCTGTCTGTATTCATCCTGATACCCATCTGTCAGTCCCTAAAAAAGGCAGATAAGTTGTATAAGGTACCTGAACTAATAAATTACTTTTCCCTCACCTTACATTAGACCCAGCTGCCATTTCAACTGTTACTCACACTGGCAACAACTTGCTGCTAAATACCAACCCTTTAATTGGTGATAAGACTTTCTCAGGATTCTAGGGTTTGTGGCTTCTATATATCCATGATACCTCTTTCCAGTTTACACTAGAAAAAGATACAATGGTTTAAAAAAAACGCATGGACCATGCATTTGCATTCTGTGGAGCATCAAATTCTAGTTATAGACTTAACAAAAAGGGAACTGTATTGATACAGACAACAAATATAACTGAACCCAGGTCTCTCCTTCTCTTGTCAGACCCCAAACCAAGCTGTCACCACAGACTCTTCAGATTTTGCTTGGGGATAATTTTCCAGAGGAAAGTACTAGGCTCATGGAATCCTTCAAACAGACCAAAGTACATCAACTTAAAAGAGATGCTGGCTGTGATCCATGCCTTAAAGTCTCTCTATCACCTTTGGTCTCTAGGACCTCTTCAAGTGATTATAGACAATACCATGGTCATGTTGTATATCAATAAGCAGGGAGGTACAAGGTCATGACCCCTATGCAGGCTGTCAGTGATGGCTTAGGAGTTAGCTCTTCAGCATTCCTTAACCTCCAAACATCTTACATTCTGTCAGAGTGAAAGATAATTGCTGACGTTTAGCAGGACAGGGACAGACTCTCACAAATGGAAACTGAATGAGGAGGGTCTTCCAGAAATTGAACTGGCTGTGGGAAACACCTCAAATAAATCCGTTTGCCTCCTTTCAAAACGGACAACTAAATAAGTTTTGTTTACAAGGTTTCTTGCAAGCAAACCTGGAAGATGCATGCATTTTCATTGTCTTTATGATCCTTTATCCTTTTTCTTCCTTAATACATTTCCACCCTTTCTGCTGATATCCAGTGTAATTCTGAAGACTCAAAAGGATATCCCAAAAATAATTATGGTGACCCTGTACTGGCCCAGGCAACTTTGCTTCTCCCTACTTATAGAACTGGCCTGCTTCTCCCTACTAATGGAACTGGCCACGGCAATTACCACAAGCCTCCCCACAATCTGGATCTACTGAAGCCAAAAATAGGGAGTTTGATACACCCTAGTGCTAACCAACTTTAACTGAATGCCTGGATGATTCAATTTTAATATCTTTTAGGCACTTATTTCATAAAGACAAACACCAGCTACTAAAGGAGACAAGACCGTCCATGACTAGAAAATCTTATGCTAGTAAATGGAAGTGATTTTTTAGTTGGTGCCTAACTAATAATCAATGGCCCATCAGGGATCAGTATACCAGTGGTGCTCAAATATTTGTGTGAGCTACTTTCCTCTGGCTTCGCTTATTGTTCTATAAAGTTTTATCTTTCAGTCATTTCAGCATATCTCCTCATGGATCCTCCTCTTTCTTCTCTGTTTGTTGTGACACCTTTCTGAAAAGAGTTTTATATCAGAGACCTCCTCTTAAACAGGTTGCTCCTTCTCCTTGGGATCTGACAATGTCCCATTTGGAACCTGACCATCAAGCTGATTTATGGTTCTTGATTTGGAAAACTGTACTTATTATTGTTCTGACATCTCAAGAAGATTATCTGAGCTGGAAAACTGTACTTATTATTACTCTGACATCTCAAGAAGATTATCTGAGCTGCAAGCTCTCATGGTGGGTGAATATGAGTTTCCATAGAATGGAGTCTCTTTAAGAACAAACCCCACATTCATGCCCACAGTGGTTTCAGTTTACTCTGAATCAAGCTATTAGTCTCCCAGTTTTCTACCCAGAACCTAAAACCAGGGAGAACAGTCTGAATACTCTGGGCATGCACAGGAGGTTCGGATGCTATCTTGAGAGAACTAAGTTCTTCAGAAAAGCTGATCAGTTATTTATTTCTTATCAACTGGCAAAACAGGGACACTTTGTGTCTAAAAGTCATTTTCCAGGTGGCTATCCTCAGCTAGAGTGTTTTGTTATTTCTACCATGGCAAATCCATTCCACGCAGTAATAAGGCACATTCAACTCCTGCCTTGTCTTCTTCAATGGCATACTGGAAAAAGATGGAGTCTAGAAGCATTCTAGAGGCAGCTGCATGGTCCTCTTCACATAGTTTTACAAAGCGTTAAAAACTGGATTCCTTTTTCAGGTCCAAATCAAATTTGCTAGGACCATTCTCTAGAGACTCCTAAATCCATATCCTTCCTCCTCCCAGGATGAATAGACTTTTATATTCAACCAGTATAGCCGAAGACCTACTGCAGCAGAGGAAATGATGAACATTGTGCAGGTGTGTAAGTTGCACATAGCCATAAAAGTAGATGTTCGAATTCCTCACTACTGCATTTCCTCACTACTGCATTTCCTCACTACTGCATCAGCACAACTTTCCATCACCCTACTCTTAGATATAAAATAAGGTTGTGTTTGTTTCCACTTTACGTTTTACTGCTGATATTGGTTGCTTATTTGGGGATTGTTAGGCTTCTCTCTCATTTTATGTACAAAAAGAAAGTTTCACTCTGCTGATTTCCCTCCTTGGGAATAGCAAACCAGCAGTTACAGTGAAGGAATGGAGAGTGGGGAGTCAGTACTTTTTTGAAGCTAGCCAGTTGATGTTCCCTAAGTTGGAAACAACCCCAATAACCTACAGGTTACTGCAACAGTGTGGTATTCAAAAAAAAAAAGTTATGTACTTACCATAAAGTTCCATGTGAGTTGTTCATCTCGTCTTCATTCATTACTAATAGGTTTGGAGCCGATCCTTCAGCTCCGAGTCGGCACCTACTGCAAAGCTCAAGGATTTCAAGTAGCTCAAGGCCAAGTCCCTATCCCATGATGCACCTTGAGTTACCTCAAATCTTGTTTGCTGCATATAATAGTACCACATGTCATTCTATAACTCCATAAGAGAGAGAGTGTTGAAGGGATGAGTGGCCAGGAAGGATCTAGCATCTAGGTCTTTTAAGAGCCCAGGAGGGGCTAGGAGGGAGAGACATAAAAATGAAGGCGACATGAACAACTCACATGGAACATTATGGTAAGTACATAACTTCTTTATGTGAAGTTGTTCTATCTCGATGTTCATTCTTTACTGATGGGTAGCGTCCCAAGCACCATCAAACTCGGGTGGCTCACTGGAGTATATTTCTCAGGACCGTGGATCCAAAGGAGGCCCTTTCCCTAGAGGCCCTATCAACTTTGTAATGGGTGATAAAGGTATGAGGTTTTGACCAAGTGGCTGCTGCGCAAATGTTATCAAAAGGAAGTCTGGCAGAAAAAGCAGAGAATGTAGAAACAGCTCTGGTTGAGTGAGCTTTAATTTTATGCTGTAAGGGCATATTGGCAGCTGAATAAGCAAAGGTGATACAATCAGATAGCCATTTTGACAGAGTTGTTTTAGCCACTGACCTACCCTTCCTGGAATCTGAAAATGAAACAAAAAGCTGGTCTGATTTCCTAAAATCTTTTGTTCTATCCAAATAAAATCTGAGCTATCTGTGAACATCAAGTTTGTGAATCATGTACTCTAGATTGTTGAAATGGTTGGGGAAGAAAACTGGCAAATCAATAATTTGGTTGAGATTAGTTTTAGTGCAAACTGTGGGCAAGAAAGAAGGGTTTGTTCGAAGTGAGACTCTGTCAGCATGGAAAATCAAATAAGGAGGCTTGATGGACAAGGCTTGAAGCTCTGATACACTGCAGGCAGAAGTAATAGCCACTAAAAAGATGGTTTTCCATGACAAAAATTTGAGGTCACATGAGGAAGCTGGTTCAAATGGCAGAAGAATTATGCAGGAAAGTATAAAATTTAGATTCCATGGAGAATAGGGAGATTTCACAGGTGGTCTAATATGAAAGGTCCCTTTGAGAAAGGCTTTGGATAATTTGTGTGACATAATATTCAATCCTTCAAATCCCAGATGAAAGTTAGAAATGGCAGCAAATTGAACATGGACTGTTGCGGCTGCAGCTCCTTTGTTGAATATCATGGTTAAGAATTCTAGAATAGAGGCCATAGGGGCTTGGTAAGGATCAATATTGTTTTTAGAGGCCCATATAGAGAATTTTTTCCATTTGCTGAGGTAAAGCTTCCTCGTTGAGGATTTATGAGAGGATAGGAGAATTTGCTTCATCTCATTGGAAAGGTTATGGAACCTGGCTATGATGGGAATTGCAACAGCCAAACTGTCAGCTTCAGGGACTGCAGAGAGGGATGAAGTTTCCCCGACGAATGCATCAGAAGGTCCGGAATTGGGTTCAGAATCCAGGGGTCCTCCAAAAGATGAAGTCGAAGGAAGGGGAACCAAATCTGACAAGACCAATGAGGAGCTATTAGAATAATGGTCTTTCCCAGGGCATTTGCTTTCTGTAATACCCTGGGTATCAATGGGATTGGTGGGAATGCTTAAAGGAGACCTGGGGGCCAATCGTGAACGAGTGCATCTCTTGGGGCTTCTCCCAGAGGAGGAATCAGGGCAAAGTAGCTTCTGCATTTCATGTTCATGAGACTGGCAAAAAGGTCGCAGCAAGGCTGGCCCCACCTGCGGAATATCCTGTCCTCTATTTCCATCTTGAGGGACCACTCGTGGGGCAACAAAATTGCTCTGCTCAGCTTGTCTGCTATTACTCTGGATTTCCCCAGAATGTGCGTTGCTAACAGAAAGCGCTGGGTGGAAATAGCCCACTGCTATACTCTGAGGGCCTAGCAACAAAGGGGGTATGATCTGGTTCCTCCTTGTTTGTTCAAATACCACACCACTGACATGTTGTCCGTCTGAATAACAATCGTACCCAGAGGAAGAGAGTCCTGGAAGTACTGCAATGCCAAAAGTACTGCTCTCATCTCTAGGACATTGATATGCAGATGTGTCTCTTGATCGGTTCATGTGCCTTCGGGTGTGTTTCCCTGAAAATGCCCCCCTCACCCTATCAGGGAAGCGTCTACTGTGGCCGCTGGGGGGTAGCACAAATGGGAGTGCTATCGTAACATGAAGAGATGTCAACCACCACTTAAGGTCCTTTTTGCAGGAATTTGTGATCATTATCATGTGAGACATGGGAAGCTCTTGGTAAGACCATTGACTGAACAACAGCCATTGCAGTATCTGCATGTGCATACGACCCAGTGGTATGGCCAGAATTGCTGCTGCCATCATTCCTAACAATTTCAGAACTTCTGATGCTGGTTCTTTGTTTTTGGATATTAAAATGCGTACATGCTGATGGAAAAGTAAGACTCTCTCTACTGGAAGTCTTAGCGTGGTAGTGGTGGTGCCCAGTTCTGCTCCGATGAAGACAATATGCTGCGATGGCGACAAGGCAGATTTTTCTGAGTTTATTGTAATGCCCAGCTGATTGCAGAGTGACAGAGTGGGCTCCCTGGCCTGAATGAGTTGATGCCTGGTGGTGGCGGTAAGGAGCCAATCTTATAGGTATGGAAACACCTGGAATCCTAAATGTCTCAGGTGAGCCGTGACCACTGCCATGCATTTGGTGAACACTCTGGGGGCTGTAATGAGACCAAAGGGCAGGGCTCAAAACTGGCAATGATTGGCTCCCAGCCAGAAGTGCAGATGTTCCCTAGATGGTCTGGTCACTTTTATATGGTAGTACGCATCCTGGAGATCTATAGAGCACATCCAATTGTCTTTCCTAAGAAGGGAAGTATCGACATAAGCGTGACCATCCAGAACTTCTCTTTTTTCACAGATTTGTTTAGCCTGCTGAGGTCCAATATAGGTCTCCTGACAACATCAGACTGAGTTCATTACCTTGGATATACAGGCAGCGATTTCAGTGGACATCGTCTAGCACACTTGCTTTTGGTTCCAAAGTCTGTGGATTCTATTCCTATACCAGGAAGATCAATTGCTGACACTGCAGTGCAGAATAAGGGGGTACTGCACTCCTGAGTGTGCTGTCCTTTGAATGAGATGTTAAACCAAGGCTCCATCTGTTTGAGTTGGTGGTAGCTCATGTGGAAGTAAAATATCCCCTAGCACCTATCAAAAAGAATAAGGGAAATTCTCTGACGACCTGGCCAAATTTCTCCTAGGATATAATTACTACCTTGAGTCTGCCCTGTAAAGAGGCTACTAGCCTAGTGGGACTAACCTGGTCAACAACCAAATAAATTAAATCATAGGCAGTAAATCCTGGTACGCACTAACCTTTACAGATGGGTATTCCCTGCAAATTATTCCTGAGAAAACAGGGTTTAATGATTCAGATTTTGACAGAAACAGGGCTTCTTCTCCTGTAGATTCTCAAGCCCAACTCTCTGACTACTATGAAAACTTTACTTCTTATTCTTTTGTGAATGAATTTTCTTTTAATCAAACAACTGCCAGGATCAATGAAGTATTTTATAGGAACAAATAGATGCTCCCACTGAACTGACGAGATATTATGGTATGTTACAAATGGATATATTCCTTCATTAGCTCAGCTGGTAGAACTGAGGTCTGTAGTAATTTCTAAAGGCATCTTTAGGTCAGTGGTTCAATTCCATCCCGAGGGAGTTTGACTTTTGGGACATGAATGGCTATGTTTAAAAAGGTTCTGGGGCCATTAGCCTAGTAACCTCCTATTTAACC
Organism: Protopterus annectens; assembly: GCF_019279795.1. Taxonomy (NCBI): domain Eukaryota; kingdom Metazoa; phylum Chordata; order Ceratodontiformes; family Protopteridae; genus Protopterus; species Protopterus annectens. The sequence continues at coordinate 1,037,667,660 of NC_056733.1, forward strand.
TTATTCCTCTACTATCTCTCCCATACTGCCAGCCCTGGATGATGTACTGAATGCTGTCTGTATTCATCCTGATACCCATCTGTCAGTCCCTAAAAAAGGCAGATAAGTTGTATAAGGTACCTGAACTAATAAATTACTTTTCCCTCACCTTACATTAGACCCAGCTGCCATTTCAACTGTTACTCATACTGGCAACAAATTGCTGCTAAATACCAACCCTTTAATTGGTGATAAGACTTTCTCAGGATTCTAGGGTTTGTGGCTTCTATATATCCATGATACCTCTTTCCAGTTTACACTAGAAAAAGATACAATGGTTTAATAAAAACGCATGGACCATGCATTTGCATTCTGTGGAGCATCAAATTCTAGTTATAGACTTAACAAAAAGGGAACTGTATTGATACAGACAACAAATATAACTGAACCCAGGTCTCTCCTTCTCTTGTCAGACCCCAAACCAAGCTGTCACCACAGACTCTTCAGATTTTGCTTGGGGATAATTTTCCAGAGGAAAGTACTAGGCTCATGGAATCCTTCAAACAGACCAAAGTACATCAACTTAAAAGAGATGCTGGCTGTGATCCATGCCTTAAAGTCTCTCTATCACCTTTGGTCTCTAGGACCTCTTCAAGTGATTATAGACAATACCATGGTCATGTTGTATATCAATAAGCAGGGAGGTACAAGGTCATGACCCCTATGCAGGCTGTCAGTGATGGCTTAGGAGTTAGCTCTTCAGCATTCCTTAACCTCCAAACATCTTACATTCCGTCAGAGTGAAAGATAATTGCTGACGTTTAGCAGGACAGGGACAGACTCTCACAAATGGAAACTGAATGAGGAGGGTCTTCCAGAAATTGAACTGGCTGTGGGAAACACCTCAAATAAATCCGTTTGCCTCCTTTCAAAACGGACAACTAAATAAGTTTTGTTTCCAAGGTTTCTTGCAAGCAAACCTGGAAGATGCATGCATTTTCATTGTCTTTATGATCCTTTATCCTTTTTCTTCCTTAATACATTTCCACCCTTTCTGCTGATATCCAGTGTAATTCTGAAGACTCAAAAGGATATCCCAAAAATAATTATGGTGACCTTGTACTGGCCCAGGCAACTTTGCTTCTCCCTACTTATAGAACTGGCCTGCTTCTCCCTACTAATGGAACTGGCCACGGCAATTACCACAAGCCTCCCCACAATTTGGATCTACTGAAGCCAAAAATAGGGAGTTTGATACACCCTAGTGCTAATCAACTTTAACTGAATGCCTGGATGATTCAATTTTAATATCTTTTAGGCACTTATTTCATAAAGACAAACACCAGCTACTAAAGGAGACAAGAACGTCCATGAATAGAAAATCTTATGCTAGTAAATGGAAGTGATTTTTTAGTTGGTGCCTAACTAATAATCAATGGCCCATCAGGGATCAGTATACCAGTGGTGCTCAAATATTTGTGTGAGCTACTTTCCTCTGGCTTCGCTTATTGTTCTATAAAGTTTTATCTTTCAGTCATTTCAGCATATCTCCTCATGGATCCTCCTCTTTCTTCTCTGTTTGTTGTGACACCTTTCTGAAAAGAGTTTTATATCAGAGACCTCCTCTTAAACAGGTTGCTCCTTCTCCTTGGGATCTAACTGACAATGTCCCATTTGGAACCTGACCATCAAGCTGATTTATGGTTCTTGATTTGGAAAACTGTACTTATTATTGTTCTGACATCTCAAGAAGATTATCTGAGCTGGAAAACTGTACTTATTATTACTCTGACATCTCAAGAAGATTATCTGAGCTGCAAGCTCTCATGGTGGGTGAATCTGAGTTTCCATAGAACGGAGTCTCTTTAAGAACAAACCCCACATTCATGCCCACAGTGGTTTCAGTTTACTCTGAATCAAGCTATTAGTCTCCCAGTTTTCTACCCAGAACCTAAAACCAGGGAGAACAGTCTGAATACTCTGGGCATGCACAGGAGGTTCGGATGCTATCTTGAGAGAACTAAGTTCTTCAGAAAAGCTGATCAGTTATTTATTTCTTATCAACTGGCAAAACAAGGACACTTTGTGTCTAAAAGTCATTTTCCAGGTGGCTATCCTCAGCTAGAGTGTTTTGTTATTTCTACCATGGCAAATCCATTCCACGCAGTAATAAGGCACATTCCACTCCAGCCTTGTCTTCTTCAATGGCATACTGGAAAAAGATGGAGTCTAGAAGCATTCTAGAGGCAGCTGCATGGTCCTCTTCACATAGTTTTACAAAGCGTTAAAAACTGGATTCCTTTTTCAGGTCCAAATCAAATTTGCTAGGACCATTCTCTAGAGACTCCTAAATCCATATCCTTCCTCCTCCCAGGATGAATAGGCTTTTATATTCAACCAATATAGCCGAAGACCTACTGCAGCAGAGGAAATGATGAACATTGTGCAGGTGTGTAAGTTGCACATAGCCATAAAAGTAGATGTTCGAATTCCTCACTACTGCATTTCCTCACTACTGCATCAGCACAACTTTCCATCACCCTACTCTTAGATATAAAATAAGGTTGTGTTTGTTTCCACTTTACGTTTTACTGCTGATATTGGTTGCTTATTTGAGGATTGTTAGGCTTCTCTCTCATTTTATGTACAAAAAGAAAGTTTCACTCTGCTGATTTCCCTCCTTGGGAATAGCAAACCAGCAGTTACAGTGAAGGAATGGAGAGTGGGGAGTCACTGCTTTTTTGAAGCTAGCCAGTTGATGTTCCCTAAGTTGGAAACAACCCCAATAACCTACAGGTTAATGCAACAGTGTGGTATTCAAAAAAAAAAAAGTTATGTACTTACCATAAAGTTCCATGTGAGTTGTTCATCTCGTCTTCATTCATTACTGATAGGTTTGGAGCCGATCCTTCGGCTCCGAGTCGGCACCTACTGCAAAGCTCGAGGATTTCAAGTAGCTCGAGGCCAAGTCCCTATCCCATGATGCACCTTGAGTTACCTCAGATCTTGTTTGCTGCATATAATAATACCATATGTCATTCTATAACTCCATAAGAGAGAGAGTGTTGAAGGGATGAGTGGCCAGGAAGGATCTAGCATCTAGGTCTTTTAAGAGCCCAGGAGGGGGTAGGAGGGAGAGACATAAGAATGAAGGCGACATGAACAACTCACATGGAACATTATGGTAAGTACATAACTTCTTTATGTGAAGTTGTTCTATCTCGATGTTCATTCTTTACTGATGGGTAGCGTCCCAAGCACCATCAAACTCGGGTGGCTCACTGGAGTATATTTCTCAGGACCGTGGATCCAAAGGAGGCCCTTTCCCTAGAGGCCCTATCAACTTTGTAATGGGTGATAAAGGTATGAGGTTTTGACCAAGTGGCTGCTGCGCAAATGTTATCAAAAGGAAGTCTGGCAGAAAAAGCAGAGGATGTAGAAACAGCTCTGGTTGAGTGAACTTTAATTTTATGCTGTAAGGGCATATTGGCAGCTGAATAAGCAAAGGTGATACAATCAGATAGCCATTTTGACAGAGTTGTTTTAGCCACTGACCTACCCTTCCTGGAATCTGAAAATGAAACAAAAAGCTGGTCTGATTTCCTGAAATCTTTTGTTCTATCCAAATAAAATCTGAGCTATCTGTGAACATCAAGTTTGTGAATCATGTACTCTAGACTGTTGAAATGGTTGGGGAAGAAAACTGGCAAATCAATAATTTGGTTGAGATTAGTTTTAGTGCAAACTGTGGGCAAGAAAGAAGGGTTTGTTCGAAGTGAGACTCTGTCAGCATGGAAAATCAAATAAGGAGGCTTGATGGACAAGGCTTGAAGCTCTGATACACTGCAGGCAGAAGTAATAGCCACTAAAAAGATGTTTTTCCATGACAAAAATTTGAGGTCACATGAGGAAGCTGGTTCAAATGGCAGAAGAATTATGCAGGAAAGTATAAAATTTAGATTCCATGGAGAATAGGGAGATTTCACAGGTGGTCTAATATGAAAGGTCCGTTTGAGAAAGACTTTGGATAATTTGTGTGACATAATATTCAATCCTTCAAATCCCAGATGAAAGTTAGAAATGGCAGCAAATTGAACATGGACTGTTGCGGCTGCAGCTCCTTTGTTGAATATCATGGTTAAGAATTCTAGAATAGAGGCCATAGGGGCTTGGTAAGGATCAATATTGTTTTTAGAGGCCCATATAGATAATTTTTTCCATTTGCTGAGGTAAAGCTTCCTCGTTGAGGATTTATGAGAGGATAGGAGAATTTGCTTCATCTCATTGGAAAGGTTATGGAACCTGGCTATGATGGGAATTGCAACAGCCAAACTGTCAGCTTCAGGGAGTGCAGAGAGGGATGAAGTTTCCCCGACGAATGCATCAGAAGGTCCGGAATTGGGTTCAGAATCCAGGGGTCCTCCAAAAGATGAAGTCGAAGGAAGGGGAACCAAATCTGACAAGGCCAATGAGGAGCTATTAGAATAATGGTCTTTCCCAGGGCATTTGCTTTCTGTAATACCCTGGGTATCAATGGGATTGGTGGGAATGCTTAAAGGAGACCTGGGGGCCAATCGTGAACGAGTGCATCTCTTGGGGCTTCTCCCAGAGGAGGAATCAGGGCAAAGTAGCTTCTGCATTTCATGTTCATGAGACTGGCAAAAAGGTCGCAGCAAGGCTGGCCCCACCTGCGGAATATCCTGTCCTCTATTTCCATCTTGAGGGACCACTCGTGGGGCAACAAAATTGCTCTGCTCAGCTTGTCTGCTATTACTCTGGATTTCCCCAGAATGTGCGTTGCTAACAGAAAGCACTGGGTGGAAATAGCCCACTGCTAAACTCTGAGGGCCTAGCAACAAAGGGGGTATGATCTGGTTCCTCCTTGTTTGTTCAAATACCAGGCCACTGACATGTTGTCCGTCTGAATAACAATCGTACCCAGAGGAAGAGAGTCCTGGAAGTACTGCAATGCCAAAAGTACTGCTCTCATCTCTAGGACATTGATATGCAGATGTGTCTCTTGATCGGTCCATGTGCCTTGGGCTGTCTTTCCCTGAAAATGCCCCCCCCCCCACCCTATCAGGGAAGCGTCCATGGTCACTGTGGCCGCTGGAGGGGGTAGCACAAATGGGAGTCCTATCGTAACATGAAGTGATGTCAACCACCACTTAAGATCCTTTTTGCAGGAATTTGTGATCATTATCATGTGAGACATGGGAAGCTCTTGGTAAGACCATTGACTGAACAACAGCCATTGCAGTATCTGCATGTGCATATGACCCAGTGGTATGGCCAGAATTGCTGCTGCCATCATTCCTAACAATTTCAGAACGTCTGATGCTGGTTCTTTGTTTTTGGATATTAAAATGCGTACATGCTGATGGAAAAGTAAGACTCTCTCTACTGGAAGTCTTAGCGTGGTAGTGGTGGTGCCCAGTTCTGCTCCGATGAAGACGATATGCTGCGATGGCGACAAGGCAGATTTTTCTGAGTTTATTGTAATACCCAGCTGATTGCAGAGTGACAGAGTGGGCTCCCTGGCCTGAATGAGTTGATGCCTGGTGGTGGCGGTAAGGAGCCAATCTTATAGGTATGGAAACACCTGGAATCCTAAATGTCTCAGGTGAGCCGTGACCACTGCCATGCATTTGGTGAACACTCTGGGGGCTGTAATGAGACCAAAGGGCAGGGCTCAAAACTGGCAATGATTGGCTCCCAGCCAGAAGTGCAGATGTTCCCTAGATGGTCTGGCCATTTTTATTTGGTAGTACGCATCCTGGAGATCTATCGAGCACATCCAATTGTCTTTCCCTAAGAAGGGAAGTATTGACTGAAGCGTGACCATCCAAAACGTCTCTTTTTTCACAGATTTGTTTAGCCTGCTGAGGTCCAATATAGGTCTCCAGTCCCCTGTCTTTTTTGGAACTAAAAAGAATCTTGAGTAAGTTCCGGATCCTGTCTGGTCTGCTGGGACTGCTTGGATGACTGTTTTTCTTAGCAACGTTTGGACCTCTACTGTTGCTTGTTCCCTGTAACTGGGTGGAACATCCAGGATTTTCCTAGTCGGTAGAGGGGGTGTGGTAAAAGCAATGAAGTATCCTCTGGAAATGATACTTTGACCCAGTTGTCGTTTGTTATTTTGAGCCAGGTATCTGGCTACAAAGATAAGCGACCCCCAACTGCCTCCGGAGCAGGACAGTCAGGCCTCCTTTCAGGAGAGCTGGTAGGGCTTCCCAAAGAAGTGATCTCTGTTGCCCTGGTTTTGCAGACCCCCACTGCCACGAGGGCAGCATCTTCCATTATTGCCCCTCCTCTGCCCCTGGAGGGGGATTCACCATGTGTGTCCTGAAAGGCTCCTTGGGCTTTTCAGAACCACAATTTTCCCTCCCCTTTGACTCTTGAGGTAGGGTCTGGTAGGGGTGGAAAAATGGACCCCGATGGCAGACAGAGTCTTTCCATCCTGCTCACACCTGGTTAAAGTTTCCTTGACTTTGGGCCTGAGAAGGGATGAGCCATCAAAGGGGGTATTCATGAAGGATGACTTGAAGGGCTCTGCGAAGGAACACAGGTGCATCCAGGAATGTCTCCTAAGAGCAATTCCTGTACCCGCTGCTCTACTCGTTCCATCAGCTGCATATGAAATGAGGCGCATGGACGAGTTCACTATGGAGTTGAGGGTAGCAAGTTGGGAGGCAACTTTGTCTGTAGCCCCTGCAGCTACTGTACCCTGAAGAGTATGTCCTAGCTCTTTAAGGAGATCTTTCTGTAGTCTCATAAAATGGGTTAAATAGTTAAGCGAACAAAGTGCAAAAGTCGCTGAACTAAACATGCGCTTCCCATATATATCCATGATCCTAGATTCTCTGTTAGGAGGAAAGACAGATGAGGAAGTTTCAGGCATTTCCTTTTTGGTGGCTGCTAACACCACCATGGCATCAACTGGCACACCTTTGGTCAAGAAGGATTTATCTAGGGGGGGCCAGATATGAACTTATTAGGCCTCCTAGGGACAAGCTCCATGGTGTCTGGAGACTCCCACGCCCTTCGTGAAACCAGTTGCATAAGCTCATCGAAGGGCGGAGACATCCAAGAGGTGGAGGGCTGAGACCCGAAAGCCTTCGGGAGGACCGACTCATCCTCAGTAGGGTTGGTGGACTGCCAGTCACCTCTCTGCCTAAGGATTTCCAATATCTCTGCAAATGAGATATCCTCAGAGGGGGACTGTGGGGACCCTTCTGATTCATCCAAGTCAGTATCAGATGTTAATGACTTCTGTGGGGAGTCCAAATGTTTCCTCTTCACTCTCTTCCTGGGAACCTCTTCAGTGGGAGCTTCTGGAGAGGTCTCAGAAGAGCATGGGCCAACCAATGGGGTTTCCTGAGGCTCTGGGTCTCTGCGCTTAGCTAAGATCTGTGAGACAGAAGCAGATACAGGTGCTTTAGGGGATGTAGAAGCCGGACCTGAAGTTGAGGATGTCTTGGGAGACCGAACTCTCCTCATGGCTTCGAAGGCATCCCTGCTCCAGTGCGAAGGGACCAATGGATCTGAAGAAACCATCGATACCCCGTCACTTGGACAGTGGACTCAGCACCCGAGGTAGGAGCCGAGCTCATCCAATCCGAAGCCCTGAGAGGCAGAGTCGGAACCGACAAGTCAGTCTGACTATCCTCCCCGGACCCGACCAGAGAGTGTCGGCTCTTAAGAGTCCTCGACCGGAGCTCAATGATGTATATGTTATGTGTGATGTCATATATCAGATGCTCCTCAAGGTACCCCATAAATATATCAGCACAGATCAGGGCAAAAGATGCCCCCATCGCTGTGCCCTTAGTTTGCCAATAACATTTCCCATTGAAGTAGAAAATGTTCGGAAATACAAAGTAATAAAGTGTTGAAACCAGCAAATAAAGGTTAGCCCTCTCCAACCAATATTGGAGCACCAATAACCTGCCCAATGGGGAATGTTAGTGTAGAGTGCCTTGACGTCCAATGTGCAGAGTAACCATGTTGGTTCAAGTTGAGTTTCTGATATAATCCTAAGGAATTCAGTAGTGTCCTGGATGCGTGCTCTCACATGCTTTAATAGGGGTTTAAGATAATATGTCAAAAAGTCAGAAAGTGGTTCGGTCAAAGATCCTATGCCAAATACAATAGGTCTTCCTGGTGGTTTATCCAGCCATTTATGTATTTTTGGCAATAGGTATAAAATTTGTTTCTGTGGATCATTCACCATTAGTTGACACAACACAGATTCCTTAATAATGCCTTCATCGACTGCTAATTTCAAAAATAAATTTATCTCCTTTTTGAAGTTAAATGTGGGATCAATGGGCATGTGCATATAGTGCTGCGAGTTAGACAATTACCTATTTCCCTTAGCCAGATAATAATCTGTATCCTTAACAACTGCCCTACCCTTATCCTCAGGAATGATTACAATGCTAGCATTATTTTTGAGTTCAGTAAGAGCTTGTTGTTCCCCACCTGTAAGATTATGATGCAACATACTGGAATGACACAACCTAAAATGAAGATCTTTGAGAACTGCCTGTTGAAAAACACCAACATATTTATTCATGGGAGGCACAAATCCTGATTTGACAAACCTAAATTCTGTGGACCTTTGAGAAGAATCCCTGGAACCAAAAAAACATTTTAAGGTTTAACCTGCAACAAAAATCAAGAACATCATTCACCATAATATTTTCATCAATGAAAAAACCCAGGACGTAATTGAGACCTTTATTAAGCAGTTTCTTTTGTTCATCTGTTAGCACAACAGAGGAAATATTATGAATATTATAATCATGTTCTACTGTGTCAACAACGTTTGTAGAAGTCCCTCTATTGTGCTTGCATTTGTGTCTCCTCCCACCCCTATGCCTGCTAGTTCTAAAGGCTGGTCAGTATTCCGTGGTTTCTTAGGTGTCTGTGAGGCCTGTGTATTAAAATTGTCTGTGTCAGTGACTGATGACTCCTCCCCAGAGGTACTACTTAGCTGAGTGGTCATCTTCTTTAAAATGGATCTAGGTCTTTTTATCCTAGTATGAGTAGTAGTAAAATCGCCCCATCAGAAAATTTAACATTCCTTTGGTGTTCAAAGGGCTTGCCCCTTTGATAATCAGAGGTATCCCTATTAAACTTATATATTTTTTTGTCTTTAATCTGTTTTTCAAAGGCCAGTAGATCTTTGGTCAGTTTATTAAGGCAAGTAATATAGGTAGGTTGCCCCTCATATTTTTTCAAATCATCACAAAGTATCCTGACTTCCCCAACATTTTCATGGATCATACATTCATAATAGTTGGCTAAAATTTCAACAAAAGATAAAGAAGCCTTCTGTTGTGCTTCACGCCAATCCCTTGTCAGTGCATCATCTAACCTGCCAACCAAAGGCTGTATTTTCACCCTCAACCTCCTAGGGGTAATATTTTTGTTAAGTTAAGCCTTAAATAACTTGAGGTGCCAGACATTAGTACATAGGGTTTTCATACCTTTACCTATATTTTGAAACAGTTGATTGCAGCCGTCAGTTGGATCCCTATTCTCAATATCCAAATTATTTTCATCCTGAACTGATGGTCCAAACACCCTGATATTATTCTTGTTGGCACAAAGGCCATGTAGGATTGAGTCCAGATCCATAACAATAAGCTTCACAATCACTAGTTCACCTAGTATGTGACCCCACAATAATACTCAAAGTCTGTGCACCTCAAGATCCATAAAAAATCAACAAATAGTTCAAAATCAGTCTATAGTACATGCAGCAGATGAAATACACTAACAAGAAATGGGATAATCTTAAACCCCTAAAATGGTCTGTGAAAATGTCAGAGAATATTAACAGAATAAACAAACCCAAGTAGCAAAGACAACCAACTAATACCTAATATACAAGCCTTAAGATCAATGATCTGCTAGCTAAAATCCCACAGAAATGAAATATTGAATAGGTGTGGTAAGGGATAGTCCCAACCAAGCCCAAGATAATAAAGCTCATTAATATTCGAACCAAACATTAGCTGGCCTAAATGGTGTAATCTCAAACATCAGATATACACAAAGGCCGACGGCCCAACATAAAAATGTATCCTGGTCAGAAATAGAAAATAAACCCTGTGGCATGAATTATTATAAATCGTGAGAAAACACATGTATTCCTCGGCAAATATATAAACTAAACCTTACTAATAAGTATTACAGTCTAATATATATGCACTTGCAAATAAGATCTCACGTAAAAAACATATTATAATCCAAAGCCCCAAGGAAATGATATCCAAAATTAGTGTCCAGAAATTCCAAAGGAAAACGACCAAAGAAGACCAGTCAGACAAATTATTATTCATAGATTGTCCGACGTATCTAATATTATCCAAATACTACATATATATATATATATATATATATATATATTTTTTAATATATATATACATATACATATATATATACATATATATATATATATATATATATATATATATATAACCTGTCCATATCAACAAACCAAAGTTTGTTGCTGCAATAAGTCCTGTTCCCAAATAAAAAAGAACTACAAAGATGTAATGTGGTCCAAAAAAATTATCCAGTGAGGGTTACAATGGTAAAATCCAAAACCCCCTATAGGATCATCAAGGCTCATCGTAACATAGTGTATCCACCATAAACTAAGGGCCATAACCCAAAAAGTCTTGTTGGTATACAAGACGATTCCACCAACATTCAATCCAGAAATGATGTTTCAATCCTGCTGCCAGTCCGATATATAAGACATAATTCTGAGCCAAAATAAGGATACTATAATAAACGATGTCCCAAAAAACGTCACTCCTAAATGAAAAACATGGCAACCATCATCACTGGAGCAAACCGCATTATCAGATCCACAGCAGCATAAAGAATGTCATAGTCCAACACCAAAATAAGGATATTCTCATAAATGATGTCCAAAACAGTTATTGGTATAAGAAAAACGTCACTCCTTAGAAAACATGGTGGTCATCACCACTAGTAAAACGAACCACACTATTGAATCCACTAAAGAGTTGGTCAAGCATAGCATTCCCTGCTGAGGAAAAAATACCGTAACCAAAGTCCATGACATAAGAAGAAAGCCTTCCCGAAAAAATTGGCTATGTATAAACCAGCCAAAGACACAGCAAATGCCAACACATCTCAGCCAACAGCGAAGTAAACAACGGAATATTAAAGACAAACACCTTCGCAAGTATGGCAGGTGCAAACGGCCAAAAAATCTAAATTCAAAAAAGGAGGCCAGCACCAAAGTGTTATAGCATAAGAAGTTTTTAATCACATAGCATCATACTGGTTTCAGCACACTTGCCTTCTTCAGTGAATAAACATGCTATGATGCAAAGATACACACACACACACACATATATATATATATATATATATATATATATATATATATAGTAATTAGAACACAACTTCTTGTTAAGTCATTTCCTCCAGTGTAATTAAGGAAAATTAGAAGTTATGTACTCACCATAACGTTCCATCTGAGTAGGTGTATTCATTTGTCTGCAACCTGTGGGTTATGGATCCGATATCGGATCCGAACCGGCATAGTTTCCAGCTATGGATCCAAGCTCTCAGCTCCTCCCCTCACCCATAATGCCCTGCTCTACCCTCATGACCTCAGATCGAGTTTGCCAAAGCAACAATACCCTCAAAAGGGTAACAAGTAATATGCAGGAAACTGAAAGGCCAGGGGGATAGGAGGGCGGGATGGTTGCAGACAAATGAATACACCTACTCAGATGGAACGTTATGGTGAGTACATAACTTCTAAATCTGAAGTAGGATATTCATTGTCTGCAACCTGTGGACAGAGTCCCCAGCTACCTGAATCTTGGGCGGCCATCATGGAAGGATATTCCGGAGCCATGAGCAAAGGATGCTCTACCCCTGGATGCAAGATCCAACTTATAGTGAGAAATAAATGTATGAGATGAAGCCCATGTAGCTGCTGCACAAATATCATCCAGAGGAATCCTAGCCTTGAAGGCTGCTGAGGTAGATACTGGCAGTGTTGTATGAGCATGAACACCCTCCAGTGAGGGCCTTCCTGGCGCTTGATAAGCCAATAAAATGCACTGTGAAATCCAGCGGGACAGAGAAACTTTGGAAATTGGCTTGCCCAAATTGAATTTTGCAAAGGAAATAAACAGCTGGTCGGATTGCCTATGACCAGCTGTCCTGTTGAGATAAAATCTTAGTTGCCTGTGAACATCTAGTGAGTGTAGCCTATATTCACCTTTGTTTTCATACTTAGGGAAGAAAACAGGGAGGTTAATGGATTGATTGATGTTTGCTTCAGAAGCGATTTTAGGAAGGAAGGACGGGTTGGTCCTGAGGGACACGGTCCGGATAAAAACCAAGTAAGGAGGTTTACCTGATAAAGCTTGAAGTTCAGAAACTCTCTTGGCTGATGTAATGGCTACCAAAAGGCTGTCTTGTAAGACAAGAATTTGAGGTCCACTGTAGCAGCTGGCTCGAAGGGGGCGGTCAAGGCCTGTAGGACCAAAGAAAGGTCCCAAGGAGGAACTGCTTGCTTAATAGGGGGCCTGAGAAGGAAAGTACCTTTAAGAAAAGTTTTGCACAATTTGGCTGACATAAGAGGATTAGACTCTTGACCAATGTGATAGTGAGAAATTGCCGCCAGTTGAACTTTGACTGTGGAACTGCTGGCACCATCATTAAAGAGAGGTTAGAAAATCAAGCACTACGGGAGAGGAACGTGAAGGGATCTAGGCCTTGCCGCTCCGCCCACAGAGAAAGGTTTCCATTTGCTTCGGTAAACCTTTCTAGTGGATGGTTTATGAGCCGCCACCAAAATAGCCTTTACCGGTGAAGAGATACCGGGAGTCCTTATCAAGAGAGGTACTGGAGCAGCCAACCGGTCAGCTTCCGGCTGTCCAGGTTCGGAGGAGGAATGCAGGATGGATGGGATATCAGATCCGGAATAG